>NC_090649.1:142035920-142335920 GCF_040937935.1 Hyperolius riggenbachi
GCCCTTCCCCTGTATAAAAAATGGTTCGTAATTCTATTACTTTGCACCCCACTCTGACTATGATGTGGCGTTTTCATGTTAGATCTTAATTCCATTTTTCTTTTTTCTGGGGCTTTGCCTCTCTGGTCTAGCACTGTTCTATAATCTATAAAGTTTAAGGATCTCCTCGGGGCCTCCTGAGTATTAGTTAGGGGTTGAAATTTATTGTGTGTTGGAATCTGTACAATTACATTGGTTTCCAAAGGTATTGGTGGTTTGTCCAACCCTATAGCCGTTATATCCACTAAATGGTCTTTACTACCAAAGCTAATTCTACCCTTTGTCCTTTTGCTACTCGTCTTATTCTTCTTTTCCTCCACTGTTCTAACAACCTTCTTTGGTGTCTGTACTCTAACCCCCTCCCCCCTCCCCTCCCCCTGATTGGTCTCCAATTCGTACTGTTCTGAGATGGCTTTCTCCCCATTAATTTCTAGATCTTCCTTGCTTGTGCTCTCTGTTTTCAAATTCTTCTCCCCAATTGGTGTCTGGTCTGGTGTCGCTACATACTCATCTAAGACCACTAACTGTGTTTCACTAGTGTCTTGTATTTCCTGACTGTCCACTTCCTGCTCACCTCCCCTGCACCTAAATGGTTGCAAATCTTCACAATGTACTGAATCTCTTGTGAATTTCTTTAATTTCCTCTGCATAATCTCTTCCTCCATTCTAATTAACCTCCCCTGTATACTCCAATCTAAATTCTTAAAGGTCTCGTTATCTGCAAACGATTCTAATTTCCCATAGAGACTCCTAACTTCCTCACTTCTCGCCATAACCTGCATCTCCCGCACTTCTTTAACAAACTCCAGTACTTGCATAGAAAATGATTTAAACATCCTGTCCCAACTTTCCTGAATTTCTTCTGTGTGTAAATCATAAGCTAAATTTTTATAAACTTCTAAACCAGGTGGACACTTCCCCTGCTCCCTGTATCTATCAAGTGTATAAATTTCCCAAAGATTCTTAGTTTCTTGGGTTAGTAATTTCTCAAGTTTGCGGCAATTGTACTTAATTACATCATCATCATGATTGTTAATTGGTCTTTCATTCCCTGAATGGAAAAACGATTCAATCCTACTCAATCTATCTTCCCTGTATTTCCACAGGTCTGAGCTATAGTCAAAAATATTATTAGAATTGTCCTCCATCATACCAGCTGCTGGCAACAGTATGAGAGTAAACTAAATATAAAAATAAAAATGTTATGTCGCCGCGCTGTGATTCAATGTGAGAAAGTAGTAATTAAGACTGACTCATATGTCAAAGATACCGGACATATTTTACGGATTTTGGGGGATATTGAATGGAAACCAGGGTACATCCTGTGTGTAGCCGATATAAGTTCATTATACACAGTTATTGATCATAAGTTGGGAACTATGGCAGTGTCACACTTCCTGGAAAAAATGACAACGATGCAAAAAGAACAAATTGAATTCATAGAAGAAGCTATATTGTTTATACTAACTCATAATTATTTTATGCATGATTCCAAATATTACCTGCAGAGGGTGGGGACCGCGATGGGGACGAGGTTCGCGCCGGGGTTCGCTAACTTATTTATGGCCTACTGGGAGGAGACTATTTTGGGGGGGCCGGGGGGCCCCGGTGCGGACCTCGTCCTTTGGAAGCGGTTCATAGATGACACGCTTTTTGTATGGAAGGGGGGGGAGGAGAAACTGAAGGTGTTTGTGGAATGGTTGAATGTGAAAAATGATTTCAATTTGAATTTTGTTTGTGAATATAGTGAGGAGAGGGTTAACTATTTGGATCTAGAGATTTATATTGAACGTAATGAGGTGAAAACAAGGACTTATTTTAAAAGGGTTGACACAAATAGTTATATTTTGAGAGACAGTTGCCATTTATTTAAGTGGTTGAGCAATGTTCCGAGGAATCAGTTCACTAGAATAAGAAGGAACTGTACTGATGTATCTATTTTTGATGAACAGGCTGATGTATTGAAACAAAGATTCGCTGAAAAGAAGTATGATGAGCAAAGGCTGCAGGATGATATAAGAAATGTAAGAACTCTGAATAGAAACGATTTATTGAAAGAAAAAAGTAAAATTGAATCCACACCCCCATTGGGGATTTTACTGCAGTACAGTGATCAATCGAGGGACATTAGGAAGGTAATAGAAACCCATTGGCATATATTGCAGCAGGATAAAACTTTAAATGGCATACTGACAGAGAGACCGAAGTTGATTTTTAAGAGGGCCTCTAATTTAAAGAATATGATTGCCCCAACGGTGACTGAAATACAACCAACAGTGGTGAAAAAGGATGGGACATTTAAGAGATGTGGCTTTTGTTTTCCGTGCAGGAACACGAGAAAAGCAGCACCAATCAGTGGTTTTACATCCAATGTTACTGGGGAGGAGTTTAAGATAAGCGGAAATTTGAACTGTGAAACATCTGGTGTAATTTACGTTATAGAATGTGGATGCAAAAAACAGTATGTGGGGAGGACTAAGAGGAAATTATTGGAAAGAATTGGAGAACACGTTAGCCACATTAAAGGTGGTAAAAGTAAACATCCGCTAAGCAAACATTTTAAAGATTGCCCTTTGGGTACACTAAATACTTTGAAGTTTTATGCGCTTCAAAAAGTAGAGAAGGACTGGCGAGGAGGAGATTATATTAAAAAAATGTCCCGAGCCGAATCACAATGGATATTCACACTAGACAGTCTAGCGCCGAAAGGGTTAAACTTGGACATAGAATTGTTTGCATTTTAGCAAACAAGGCGGTACCTATGTGAGGAGTTGAAGGAGGAGGCATGTCCCAGTGGCTATGAAATAGCGGGGGAGTATCCAATAGAGCAAGCCCTGACGAAGGTAGGCGTGCCTACTGAAACCGGTCGGCAATTGGAAGCAGAGTGGTGACGTCACCCACAACTCCAAACACGCATATCGGAGCTCTCCCCGTGTGCTGCACGAACCTCAAGCAGCGGGTCTCCGGCCGGGACCTGTGTAACAACGATCGTTAGTTGCTGGGAACGCAGCCTGACCCACTCCTCCCCAGTCTAGAAAACTGCTACAGACTTGAGTGGACGAACACTAAAGGAAGTATCCAAGCTAAGCAACGGAACCGTGAGTGTGTGGGCTATCAAAAGCCTTAACCCTACCATTGGAACAACTGATCATTTTTAGAAGAAGTTGCATGTCAGCGAACTATATAATACCAAACTGATTATTCTCAGAAGAAGCTGTATGTCAGCAAGGGAAGGAACTTCAGTCATTTTCTAGGCATTTTTAGGCATTTTTTAGTCATTTTCTAGGCATTTTTTAGTCATTTTTTCATCTTTCATCTTCCTTAACCCTACCATTGGAACAACTGATCATTTTTAGAAGAAGTTGCATGTCAGCGAACTATATAATACCAAACTGATTACTCTCAGAAGAAGCTGTATGTCAGCAAGGGAAGAGACTTCAGTCATTTTCTAGGCATTTTTTAGGCATTTTTTAGTCATTTTTTCATATTTTAGCACTGCAGTGCACAGCAAGTTCTTTGATACTGGCCAGTATTGATTAGTGCATTTATTGAATAGGTATGAATTTATGTGTGGGATTTATTGAGATTAACTTTTAAGACTACTGGTGTATTTTGAATAAATTTACATTTTATTAACTCCAAATTGCATAATTGATATGTAAAGGCGCAGGTATTATATATATTTCTCCAGAAGAAAAGAGGTTTCCCCTACGGCCCTTCAGCTGTTTAACCCTTTAGGTTTCTGTTTGAAGATGCAGAGTAGCAAGTGGGGTATTCACCTAAGCATGGCATGTGTAATGTCTCCTGGAAGTTAATCTAAGCTACTATTGTAATGCTGTCACTGCACGGACAGCATGTAACAAGACAAAGACAACTCCACATTGTAAGTAGAGCTTCAAACCTTGGGTATAGAACTGGTGAGTATCTGGCCAGCCGGTGACCAGTATCCAACAGGTACACCACCCGTGAATTCCAATTAAAGAAAACATGTATATAGTCTCACAAACAATACAAATCTTATATAATCTTAACTACATAATATATTTAAATAACGAAACAGACATCAATTAATAACTGATGTCTGATAATTACTCAAATTAATTGATGTCTGTGCGATATTTACATATTATACTGTATTATATGGTTACGATTATATAAGATTTGTATTGTTTGTATGACTATACACACGTGTTTTCCTGTATTTGTTCAGGGTAGACACTGGTGTGTAGTTCCCCAATTGGTTGTTGTATATGTTATGGCCAGAACCCGAAGTCTGGCCACTTCGTGCTCTGAGCATACTTACAAACACAGAAAGCAAAAAAAAAAAAAAAAATAACACCAGCTTTAACACACTGCAAGAAAAAGGTAGTATGATGCAATTAAAAAGGTAAGTTTGCATTTTCACCCAGATTGGGGAAGTACCTATTGACAGTGCTGGTTTCCGAGGAAATGTACACTTCTAGTTTAATACTTTCACAAATTTGCTTTTGTATTCTTATTATATCACTGTGTGGAGATTCAAACACAAAACAGTGCAGGAAAACAGTAAAGACCTACCCATTATCAAAAGCATAGTCCCAAACGTTTTCACCATCTTTATTCACTAAGCACTTTGGTCCTTTATTTATTGCGACTGCAGAAATAATAAAACAATAGCCAGCGCCAACAAATCCTATAGCGGCAAAGATGATGGAAGAGAAACTCTGAAAGAGAAAAAACAAAAATCGATATGTAAAGGGTACATCATGACCATAGGGGAATACCCACCCTAAATAGCCCCCTCCTGCAGCCACTCAATAAGGGAAACCTGGGAATGCTAACCCTACAGTCATTTCCGACATATACACAGGCCCTTCATTTATGTGCCATGCTGATAAAATGCGTATTCACAGTTTGTTTTCTATTTTATGCACCAAAAACCTTTGAAACTCAATTCCCCTGAACTGCACGTATTTTAATTTAAAAAAACAAACAAACAAACAACTGAAATTGTGAATTGGCACAATTATCTGAATTATGTTAAATATTTAGCAAAACATGCTGGGAATCTGGCACCAGAGCCAGTTGTACACTTTTTGCTGCCTGAGGCAAACTTGTAAGCATGTGCCCCCTCCCCCCTCGATTTGGAATGATCGCACAGCACCCGACAATTTACTCGACTTCATTTAATGTTCTAACATGACATGCTGCAGCTCAACACAATAGCACACTGGCTGACTGTGAGTCTGTGACAAACAAACTGCTCACCCTCAGCCACTCCATTCCTCCTCAGTCAGGACAGCAGTTTCACCTCCTCCCTTCTGCTGGGCAAGTAAAAATGAAACAGTGCTGCTCTCCTGCCTCCCCCCTACTCACTCACTGTCAGACTCCTTACACAGCACAATAAGCTGCTTTTCCCCAATGATGACCTCTTAACCTCGCTCTCCTCTCGCTTCTCCTCCTACTCTGGCTGCATGCTGTAAGTGTAAACACAATACAAATATGCTGCCCCTGTAATCTCTGCACCTGATGCAAACGTTTCACCTTGCTTCATGGGAGAACCAGCCCTGTCTGGCACATCTCCATACACTTAGGGATTTTTCACACTATGGGCTTGATTCACAATCACAGCAGTTTTCACGCGAGCTGCCGTGCGCAATGGTTTGCACGCGAACAGCGTTACTTCGCGTGATAAGCAAAGGTTTGCATGCGATCACATGCGCTTTCCATGTGATGGCAGTTATCACACTTTAGTGAATAAAGCCCTATGAGTGTTTGCTGATTTTTTTAAGCACTGGCGATTTTGCGAATCGCCCTAAAAGCGTTTGTGTAATGATTTCCTATGACAGTGTTCACATGTAAGCATTTCGATTTTCTTTAAATCGCAAATGCGCTACATGTACCATCTTTCTGAGCGTTTTGGCTCATCCCCATCTCGCTCTCCCCCATCACCACATGCTCTACCTCCACCTCCTTCTACTCCTTGTCCCCCTTCTGTTTCCCCGCACCCTCTCCCCTTCTGCCCTTAGACTCCCTTTTGGCCCTCAACCCCCATGCACCTCCCTTCCCCCCCCAAACTCTACCCACACACCCCCTTGGCATAACCTTATTCCGATCCATCCTACCCCTAGGCATTCGCTCCGTGTTTCCTGTGGCCTCTGGAATGCCAGGTCCACCCGCAATTAGCTGCTCTCTGGAAATCGCTACCTCCAGCCACCAGACTCGCCCCCACTTAATACCTTCTCACAAGATCTCAAGACTCACCCTTTCATGCTCACATACCCCCCTACACCAGCACCATAATATGTTCTGTTAGACACCCTCTCAACAGATACACCTATTGTCTCCACCCCCACCCTTTAGATTGTAAGCCTCTGGCAGGGCCATCTCCCTTAGTGTTTCCAGCTTGATTATGCAATTTTACTGACAATCACCCCTCTTGTGGACTAGAACAGGCTCTATTTTGACCTATGACACTGTATTATCAAATCATTTGCATGATCTTGTTTTGTTGTGAGTTTCCTGTATGTCCTACCTTGTATGTTAACCCTTTTATCTATTGTGCAGCGCTGCGTAATATGTTGGCGCTATATAAATACAATAAATAATAATAATAATAATGGAAGGTATAGGGAAATCGCAAAGCGCTTGAAAAAGTTCTTTGTATAGCGATTTCCTGAGCACTTTTGTTAATAAACTAGTGGACCTAAGCCCATTTAAAAACGGGCTCTAGGTCTTTTTTATTTAACGCCGCCACGTCACTGCGCATGCGCACCCCCCCTGCCACACACCCCGCCCACCCACCTCGCTCCCTGGTCCCGTCCAGCTGTTCGTTACTGCGCACGTGTGCAGTAACAAAATAACAGGGACACAGGGACAGCTGCTGGATGCAGCGACAGTAGGGGATTATTATAGAGGATACATTGTATTTATTCATTTCCCGGGTTAAAGAGTTCACTTCCTGACTGAGGTGAGGAAGTGAAAAAAATCATTGCTGAGCAAAAACGCTTAGAAAAGCTGGGAAAAGTGCTTTAAAAAAAGCTTAATAAATTGCTCAGCAGCCAGTGTGATAGCACTGGCGAATTATAATGTGAACAAGGCCTTAAAGGGAGTCTGAAGGCTAAATAAAAAAACAGATACTTACCTAAGGAGGGGAAAGGCACTGGGACTTATAGAGCCTTCCCATTCTTCTCCTGGTCCCGTCGTTCCTGTGCTGGCTCCCCCGTTAGCAGTCTCCGACCAATTGGTGACCTATGTTACTAGGGCAACGTACTTTATGCTATTTGTATAGAGAGCGTTATACTGACAATGCTTGCATAACTTAGGAAACGCTGGTCACACTAAGGGCTTCATTCACTAAACCGTGATAACTCATATCACGGCCGTTTTCGCGTGCATTTTCGCACGATTGCGAATTATCATGCGCAATCATGAATTATCACGCACAATCGCAAATTTTCACGCAATTACATTTAATTCGAGATTGTGCGCAAAATGCATGCAAAAACGATTGTGATATGAGTTATCACTGTTTAGTGAATCAAGTCCTAATTGTGCAATGTGAGTTGTAGTCACCGAAAGTATTAAAGGCACAGGATTAGCAGAACAGCGGGGCATCCAAGGCCGAGCTGAGGCAGAGGCGAGAGAGGCTCCAGCCTCAGGGTGCAGTGTGTGTGTGTGTGTGTGTGGGGAGGGAGGGGGGGGGAAGGCGCACAACTCACTCAGCCATCATTTCCCTTTTGTGTTTGAAGCAGAGATAAATAAGAAAAGGGGATACACGGCAGTGACTGCAAGCCAGATAACTAGAGACGAAGGTGTGTGTGTGTGGGGGGGGGGTTTGGAGCCAGGGCCGGACTGGGACACTGGGGGCCCACCACAGAAATTTCAACCTGGGGCCCACACATAACCCCCCCCCCCCCCGCAGACACCAGTGATGTGCACCAACGCCTCCCAACAACCCCCCCCCCCCCCCCGGTGACACCCGTGATGTGCGCCTATGGCTTCAGCTTGAAGTCGCAAAGAACACCCAACACTGACAGCCCCTGTGTCAGGATGGCTTCCCTGCATCTATTTCAGGCTAGTGGCTGCTCTCATGGCAGGGTCATTCCAGTGTGAGCTGCCACATTACAGCACAATTCTCACCTCACTCCCCTGGCCTTGGCTGACTGCTTCTACTGATACACATCACGCTGGAGTCTTTGAGCTTTGCCGCCCCAGCCCAGCATCACATGGGGGGGCGGAGCCACCATAGCACAGTCAGCCTGCAGCAGCCTCTCAGCCAAGGGCGTAGCAATAGGGGTTGCAGAGGTTGCGACCGCATCGGGCCCTTAGGGTAAAGGGTCCCCGAAGGGCCCTCCCTCAACTACAGTATTACCTCTCTATTGGTCCTGTGCTCATAATAATCACTTCTATAGATACTTTGAATAGTGGTAATCATTAACAGACTGTTCCGCATCCCCTTCTTGCACCTCTGACACTGTGGTTGCCATTGGCAGGGATTGCTATGTATAGAGTGCTTGCAGGTAATCAGTAACAAGCTGTTCCCCATCCCCTTCTTGCACCTCTGACACTGTGGTTGCCATTGGCAGGTTTTGGTGCATCGTATCAATTGTTATGTATAGAGTGCTTGGGGGGCCCCATTGTAAAATTTGCATCGGAGCCTACAGCTCCTTAGCTACGCCACTGCTCTCAGCATGAGTGATTACTGCACTGAGAGGAGAGTTTTTGTGCTGCAGGCAGCGATTGGAGCTCTGTCAGATGAGGAGGGGGGGGGGGGGGCACCAGAGACCTGGAGGTGGGGCCCACCGAGGGACTTACAGTCCAATAGTAAAAATTGTCAGCTAACTTCTTGTGGATACTGATAGCTCAATAAAGAGTGTTTTCCTGGAACATTTGGTGTACTGATATATTGGAGAAAGACATAGTAAAAATCTGACATGTTTTGGACAAGCCCATCCCCTCATGGTAGGTTCTCAGGTAGTTCTTTATTTACAGAAGAACTTACTGAATGGCAGTTGCTCATTCCAACTGCCAAAATAGTGTGTGAACGTAGCAAAGCTGGCTTTGTATAGGTTCTTTCAGAATTCCCCATGAGGAGATTGACTTGTCCAAAATCTATCAGATGTGTCAGCTTTTTTACTACCTACTGTAATTGATGGGGTGCTTGAAAAAAGGGTGCCAGGAAAAAAGGGCCCGGTTGAATAACAAATTGGCGGCAATGGATAACAAAATCTTAAAAATGATAAACATAGTTTACAAAATTGGTTAAAGATAAATACCGTTTTAAAACAGGCGGGAGATAAAAAAACAAAAAGATATTAACGTTAAAAATCGTTACGTAATTCAACAATACAGCTTAACCCAAACCTACTTTCCCACAGAACCCTCCCCTGGTGGTGCCTAAACCTAACCACTACCCTGGTGGTACCTAACCCTAACCACCCCCCTGGTGGTACCTAACCCTAACCACCCCCCCTTCCCAGTGCTTCCTAACCCTATCCACCTCCCAGTGGTGCCTAGCCGTAACCCCCCCGTGGTGTCTAACCCTAACCACCCCCTTGGCGATGCCTATCCCCCCAGGTGATGCCTAACCCCAACCACCCCCTGTTAACAGTGTGATTAGCTCACTGTGAGCTAATCACACTGATCACAGCTCGTTCCGAAGAAAAAACGTCTCTGGTCCTTGAGGGGCCAAAGATGCCAAGTAAGGAAGTGGTTAATTTGCAAATCCTGCTATTCATATGTTATCTGATCTGGTTTTCAAAAATAAGTGTTTCATGATTAGTTCTCATTCACTTTAGACAAAACTGTAAATGATCAGTTTGGAACACAATATAAATAGTTGACATTTGTAAGGTAGCTGTATATACTTACTGCAAACCTCCTGCCACAGCTTTCATTGCCACAACATCCACAGCAGTCATTTTTCTTCATGCCTAAGAATACCAGCGCAGGAAATATCATCTACGTACATACAAAAGAACCACAATCAATTTATCAGTAGTAAATAATCTAGTGTAATGATAATCTTATAAGCTACATACTCTGTACAGCACTGTGGAAGATGTCAGCACTATATAAAAACTAAATAATAGTCAAGTACATTTCTGGGTAAAAGCAAATGTCCTTCAGCAGACAGTAATGTAATGTACAGTAAATACTCGAGTATAAGTCTAGAAATGTAGGTCTGACTCACTAAATAAAAGGTATACAAACACTCCACTAAGAAAAGTAGGATTGGGTATATGACTGCAAAACACTGAGACTAGGAAACCGGTCTCCTAAAAAGCCCTACCTAAAATATAACTTTTATTCAGTTGTAATAAAATAAAATATACACGGGCCATACAACCACCACCAAAACATATAATGTGAGGGGGTGATATAACAATCCCTTAACCGGAGGACTATGGAAACTGCTCCTGAACAATATATCAGAGCACTTATATATGTATAAATAGTGAGGATGTAAGGAGAAACAGCCCTAATCGGCAGTCATCCAATTACCGATCAAATAATCAATAATTAGTTATAGTCCATCTGGTACTAAGCACATATTGGTCTAGTAATTACATCGCAGTGCACATATCTAGAGTTATGGAGAAATGTAGGATATATCTGTGCTAACGCGATATTACCCCAATAATGCGCCCAATCACCCCCTTAAACAAAAACATCACCACTCATAATTCGACATGTTTCGACATAAATATAATATATTATATAACCCCCCTCACATTATGTTTTGGTGGTGGTTGTATATTTTATTTTATTACAACTGAATAAAAGTTATATTTTAGGTAGTACCAATACCATTTAGGAAGGGCTTATTAGAAGACTGGTTTCCTAGTCTCAGTGTTTTTCTGCTCACTAAATAAAGGTATGGGGGTCGACTTATACACAAGTCACGGGCAGCACTGAGCACAGTGAGTAATGTGTGTACTAACAGAGACATTCCCATTTACAGCAATTTACCCAGTGGTAAGTGACACATTATTGATAATGGAAATGCCAAGAAAGCACAGGTCTGAAAGTCCTGGCCACAACAATTAACAGGGAAAGGGGAAGTGGGGAAATTCTGGGCTGCAGGAAGTGGAGTGAATAATTGCTGCACTTGGGGGCCTGGATGAATTATTGGCTAGTGGAAATGGGTCCTGAGAGTAAGCTGTCAGAAAGTGCAGAAGCTCCAGCTTCCAGAGACAGATAAGCTGTTCTTCGTTGTTGATATAAGTACTTTATATGTTATTTATATGTTATTCAGAAAAAAATGGTAGCCTAAGATGAGTAGGACTGGGATGAGGATGGGTTTCTAAATGCCTAGTCTTGCCCAAAACAGTCAGTCATGGCAGAAGAGCAGGATACAGGTAACATTCTTCATAATGCTGCATCTGCCAATCAGCAGGACAGGAAGCACTGTTTCTCTTATGAGAAAAAAGAAACAAATCTGAACCTATGTTCTTCTTATTTGCGCTAGCGTTGTTTTACTATATCAGTGTGTCAACACCTGGGGCTGTTTTCAGTGTAATACGCAGGGATCCACCACTTTTAGAGCCAGTGCACACCAAAAACCGCTAGCGTAATCGCAAACACTCAGCACATCTTGAAGTGATTTTTCAGAGCAATTCTAGGCATTTGCCTAGAGATTTCTAATCATGCCTAGCGATTTTTTTTGTTACAGTAGAGCTGTAACAGAACAGCTTCTGTAACAAAAATGTTTGGAAAAATCACTCTGATCTAGCTATTTTCAGAGCGATTTTCCACTTAACATTGAGGTGAATCGCCTCAGAAAAGCCCAGAAATGATGCAGGACCCACGTTTGCGTTTGGGAGAAAATCACATCGCTCTGGTGTGATCCATCCCATTCAAATACATTAGCCAAGTGCTTTTCAAAGCACTAGCGTTTTTAAAAGCACTCATAAGCGCTCTTGATGTGCACCAGCCCTTACTCTTCTACCAGTCCATAACCTTGACAATTGGAAGATGAAAAGAAAAAATACATATACAGTCATGTGAAAAAAAATTGATGAAAAAATACATATACAGTCAGGTGAAAAAACAGTAAGTACACACCATGTTTGACTTTCTCAATGTCTTTCAACGTGCAGATATTTGATCTTTATTCCAAAAGTTAACATAGATAAAGTCGATATCTATAAGTATCACAGACGGTTTACATTTTGTTGTTGTGTAATTTAAAGAGAACCCGAGGTGGGGTTCTGACAATGCTAGCTGCACACAGAGGCTGGGTCTGCCTATACAGCCCAGCCTCTGTTGCTATCCAGATCCCCCTTAACCTCTTGAGGACCCTGGGCTTAAACCCCCCTAGTGACCAGGTCATTTTGTTCAAAATTGGCCACTACAGCTTTAAGGCCAAGCTGCAGGACCGCACAACACAGCACACTAATGATCCCCCCCTCCTTTTGTCCCCACCAACATAGCTCTCTATTGGTGGGGTCTGATCGCCCCTGCAGTGTTTGTTTTTTTAAATATAAATATTTATGTAATTTTTTTTTTATTAAATTTGTGTATTTTTTTAAATATTTTATTCCCTCCATCCCTCCCACCCCCCAGGCAGCCAATAACGGCGATCGGCTGTCATAGGCTTCAGTCTATGAGAGCCGATCGCTCTCTCGTCCTCCAGGGGGACAGCCGTGTCACACGGCTGTCCCCAGTACAGCGCTGCTGCAGATCGCAGCGCTGTACAATACAATTAAGCGGCGGTTTCGCCGTTACAGTCTCCAGAGCGGCAATCGCCGCTCGGAGACTGAAGGCAGAGCTCCGCTCCGCCCACCAAGCAGGAGATGCGCGCGCATCCTGCGCGCGATCTCCTGCAAATGCAAGCCCCAGGACTTTCCGCCAATCGGCGTTAGGCGGTTCTGGGGCTGCCGCCGCGGCCACGCCTACCGGCGTGTAGCCGTCGGCAAGTGGTTAAGTTCCCCCTGTGCTCTTCCTACATTGATCATCATCTAAAAAATATAAAATTAGGATCAGGATCAAATGTACTAGATCAGATGGAAATGCAAAAAGCGATACAATTTATTTTCATAACTTTTCATAACTTTTTTTTTCCTGTAACTTGCCAAAATGTGTCAAGCAAGGGTCAAGTCAAAGCAGGAGAATATTAACGTGTATGCATATCAATACTGCTCACAGCATGTTTTGTATTGACGTGTATAACCGTCAATACCCCTAGGGAGGTTAAAGAGGAACTGCAGTGAAAATAACATAATAATAAAATTGCTTATTTTTTCACTATATTCATCATTTATAAATGACTTAGTCAGTGTTTGCCCATTGTCAAATCTCTCCTCTCCCTGATTTACATCTTTAATTCTGACAGGTGATCTCTGCTGAAATTTTGTTTCTGAGAGTCCTCTGCACAGAGAGGAGATGCTTGCTTGACAGTTGGAAACAACCGCTATTTCCCACAATGCAATGAGGTTCACAGACAGAAAACTGTCATGGCCATAGTCAGGGCTGTGAAGTTGGAACAAAAAAAATCCAACTCCGAAACCTCAGTTTATGAAACCTTTGACTCCACGTGCCCAAAATTGCTCCTACTCCGACTCCACAGCCCTGGCCATGGCCCTGACATCACACTGTTGGAGGGGTTTTGCCACAATATCAGCCATACTGATGACCTGTTTGGGAAAAGGTAAACATTTCTTGTGGGAAAGGGGGTATCGGCAACTGATTGGTATGAAGTTCAATACCAGGTTAAAGTCCTTCTTTAAACATTGTAAAGCTGGCCACTAACGGTCCAACTTCTAGCGAAAAATCGTTCGAGAGATCAGAAATTCTGATCGGATTGGTTGTAAATAATCTCCATTGGTGGACACAATCGATTATGAACGAGTGAAAAAAAATGTCGCCCGAATGAATTTTCGTCGAACGAAATTTTGGATTTTCTTGGTGGTCGTGATAGATAGGAAGCAATGATTGGTTAGTTGATGGTGTAGTGAACGATTTTTCGTCCGATCAGAATTTCTGATCGCTCGAACGATTTTTCGCTAGAAATTGGACAGTTAGTGGCCACCTAAAGAGAGGGTCTTGAAGGAACATGTGTTATTTAAACCTCAAAGAAATATCTTGATTTTCTCTTTGTTGCGATAGAGTGTATTGTGACAATTTCTTCACTCGTGTGAAAAATGTAATACAACCCATGTAAAAATTATTTTTCAGCGTATGAGGCTCTATCATTTTATGCTCTGTATATAAATCCCCTGATCAAGGCGGTTACCGAAATCCGAATTGGGAATTTTGTATTGTTACATGCTATTAAATCAAGAAGTTTTGAAGTAAGTGCATATATGTATGCGCAGTCTTTCAACTATAGGTGCAGTCTGCACTATTGGTTTGTCTTTCGCTTGCCCCGTATCCAGGATATCTTGGCCGATAGAGAGCCTGAATCGCATTGTGGAGCGCAAGACGTCTGATATTATTTCCGGCTGATGCATTGGGTGAAAACAGTTTGTCCCAACACGTGCGCAGACATTATGCAGTATGTTTTGGACTGAGACACGCCACATATCTGCCTATTATTTAGCGCTCGGTTCTTCTTCGTTTATTTGACTATTTACTTCAGGGGGCCTTGTGGACCGGCCCTGAGAACTTTGAGCAGCTTGTCTTATTACTGCGCCGCCTTTGCATAATTTAATATTGCTCTGTATATAAAGATAAGGAAGATAATAAATGAAAAGTAAACCTGAAATGTAACATTGTAATTATTTACTTGAAAAACAATTAGCTGGTGGCATAGTGGATAGCATTGTTGCCTTGCAGCTCTTAAGGCTCATACACACGTCCATTTTTTGCGAACGACGGGTCGACTGAACGACGGGTCCTTCAAACGACCCATCGTTCGCAAAAAACGGACGTGCGTATGAGCCTTTAGGTTCTATCTGCATGGAGTTGTACATTCTCCCTGTGTTTGTCTGGGTTTCCTCCCAAATCCTAAAAAAAATACACAAATAGATAAATAGGTCACCCCCCAAAATGCTCTTAAAGGGCTTACGAGCCCAGGCATAAAAAGTGCCGATGACGTCCTCTATGGTACAAAAAAATTTACAGGTACTGATCTTTTTTTTTTAAGCCTGGGCTCGTAAGTCCTTTAAGCTAAATACTCACCACCCGTTGGAGGATGATGGATCCAGCGACGTCCCCCTGACGAGCGTTCCAATATTCATCTACCAGCCGGCGGGTACACGCGATGGCACACAATGGGCGCAAACAGGAAGTCAAGCGATCACGGTACTTTGCGTGGAGTCGTCAAGGATATTAAAGATCTGCCATGACATTTGTTATTGCCGTGTGTCTCACGAACATCATTCGCATGATCGCCAGCCTGTACCCAAATTGCGAAGCTGTGGAAACGATTGTTCGTCACTCCCCCCAAAAAATTGCCAGCCACGGGCCTTTAGACTATGACATACACCTCAGAACATGACTGAGCATGGTAGAGATTAAAGCATGCACTCCTCTGAGGGCCAGTTAGTCACATGACTATACACTAGGTAAAATACGCCAGAAGATGTCAGAGAGCTATAAATACACAATAATCATTTGCCAGCCCTGTTGACAACATAACAGCCATAGCTGTTTCATCCTTCCTCCTCATATGTTTTTTTTTCCTCCCTCTACCCTCATAACAAATATACCTCATTTATTCCCCACCATGAGACATTTAGCTATTTATTTTCGCTTCATAGCAAGTAAAGCCATTTGCTTCCCCCATAAGTAGTGTAACAGTTCCCTAGTACACCCATAGCAAATGCTATTCAAACGCCATACTGCAGTGCAGAGCCACAGAGGGAAGCAGATCACAACAAATTACTGTTAATTATTCCAGTGTAAACGCTTTTTGGTGATCCACCCTTATATGTCCGCTCTATTTCCAATTAGCTGTCATGTGACATCACAAAACAGCTGCAGGGAACTGGCAAGAGACATGCAAGAGAAGTAGCCTGCATAGGGAAAAGTAGTGCTTTGCTGCTTGTGACCACAAGGTGGCGAAGCTTGGCTTGCCCCACTGGTGACAGAGAGTACAGGAGGTGCTGGTTATTGACATTCAGACATTGGCTGAATGCCTTATTGGCATGAAGCATGCGCATCTCATTATTGCTGAAAGGTGGTGCCCTGCGATAGGCATGTGCATTTCAACACGTATGCAACCTGGATGGTGCCAACTTGTGTATCGATGATAACTACACAGCATCTTTATAGAAAATAGATTTGGACTTTTCAGTCATTTTTCGGATAATTATTTTTCATTCAGTTTTGCTCTATTTTTGCATGGCTCTCCACAATAATTTCACATTATTCTGTTTGGTGGGTATTGCAGGTCTCCATATGATATTATGACATGGGTTTACTTAAAAATCATGGATTTAGAGACTAGGTGCACCTGAAAAATCCTGGGATGTGGCAGATCCCAGGCGGAAGTAGGGTGCTTTGGTCTGTACTGCCCATATGCATAGCCGACTAACGCAGCTCCCGGCCTTTTGGCTAGGGAGAGTGTGGAATTTTTATAACTCCGGCCGCAAGGTCGGGGCCAGCTTGCTGGCACCAGGGACTTGTCCCCTGGGGACTTCGGTTCCCACCCGGCTCCCTCTCGGGGGAGCCACCCGGACCATGTGGACACGGCTGCCACATGGCCAGGCCCTTTGGGTAACCACTGGGCACGTCGGGGGTCCTCCAATCCTTCGGGTGTCGGAGGACTCCAGGATCCTCCAACCCCTCGGGTGTTGGAGGATGCTACCCCTTGAGCCGATGGCAAAGAGGGAAGGCTCCCTTCGGGGAACACCGGAAGGGCCCTGCTGTTTTGTGGGGCCTGGGGCTACTCATGCACGTTTTGTGGGGGTGCTTTAGGGCACTCACGCTTTTTCCGTGCATGGGGCTAATAGCCTTGCTTACCCGGGACTCCTGTTGCATGCAACAGGAGCCAAGAAAGCAAAAAAAAAAAAAAAAATCAGTCCATAAATCTATGAAATGAGGTCCCCCCACCTCCTTTTTCTTATATAACTGGAATATGATGAAGATCAAGCAGCTAATATTTGAAGGGCATGAATTTACTGTCAGAAAGAGGCTACATAAATTAGGTCAACATGTTATTTGTGCTGTCCAGGAAGAAACTCAGGGAAAGACTAAACCATGAACACCAACTGTAAAGTAAGGTGGTGGAATAACAGCTAATTGGAGACAGGGCATGGGCCTACATAGAATCCACCATGAATTCTTCATCCTACCAGAGAGTGCTTAAGGATAATGTGCGACCTTGCAACATAACAATGATCTCAAACAATTTCATAAAGGGATAGCTAACCAAATAGGTGGGCTCTGGAATTACCAAAAGAATGCCTGGGTCTAAAGCATATCAAGATGTAAATCACACATGCAAGAAAAGTTCTCAAGTATAACATTATGAACAGGGAAGAGCTAAACATTTTCTTTCAGCTGATGTCAGACTGGTAAACATTGTAAGAAATATTCACGCAGCGCTCAGTAAAATGGCACATATCTTAATTTTTATGCCAAGTAAATTTTTGAAAAATCTGATCTTTCATGTTTGAGAGAATTTCCCCCAGATGCTCTAGTCTTCTCCCAAAACCTCAAAACATACTGGTGGCTTTCATATCTCCAGATTATGGCAGGGACTTTGGACTGTGGGTCCCTTGTTAAGACTAAAGTAAAGAATTAAAGAAAGTGTACACTTTTCAGGGAAAGAAATCCTTCCTTGTCTAAGTAAACAAATTGACCACCTGAGTAAAAAGTGGGTGTGTCTGGAAATGCAAAATAGTCTCTCCACAGGTCACAATTGAGCAGTGTTGCTTGCGAATTTTCGCCAAAGTAATGTTCACATCAAAAATGCTATTTTCGATTTTGAGAAAATATTTGCATAAATACATTGTATTTTATAATATGGTCAAAGGAAGCAGATTTTTCTTTCTGATGAGAAAATTACCAGAAAACAAGAAAAATCAATAATTTTTACCACAAAAATTAATAAAAAAAAAAGCACAAAAGCCATAGCGCAAAAAATGTGTGAAAAATGTCAAATTTTACATTATTTTTGCAAAAATGAATGCGGAAAGAATATTTGCATTTCTGTCATCACTGCAACTGAAGTATTTAAGAGATATATGAAGATGCACACGACACCCAATAAGTTCTGCCTCCAAACGTGAAAATGACAGAGGAGCGTGAGTTTAGCGAATGGCGTATCCCCCTTTATTTGCTCGTTGGCAAAATAAATACAGACATACTACAGCCAAAATTACACAGCAAAACATTTCAGTGAGTCCTCCGTGCCCTGATGAATGAGGATACTTCAAAACGCCGTAATTGTGGTTGTGCTATGTTGAGCCCATACAAGGGTGTAACTACAGATCATGGAGGCCGATGTCTTGAATTCTTAGCATGCTGCCATAAGAAGAACTTACTGTATATTGAATCAGTATTTATTGATAACAAGTTCTCACCACATTTTTGTGCTTGAATGCTGATGCTCAGCTGCCAAATTTCTAACCTTATCATATAACACAAGAAAGGGTTGCACATTTTTGTCACAAAATGGCAGAACTAAAAACAGTTTAGGTTTCCTGGATCATTTGCCTTTTAATTGTTCTCCATTCTTATAAAAAAAAAAAAAAAAAAAAAAAGAAGAAAAGAAAAACATTGTGGCCCTTATTCAATTCACAAGTTTTCTCCTAGGAGATAAACGTTCAGCTTTTAGCACTCTGCAATTGAAAGTGAAAAAAGATAACTTCACTATGGTCTGCAGAGTAAGCAAGTACCAGCCAAAACACCTGACTGCCATGTAATGCCTTCAGGTAGGTCCAGATATGACTAAAACTATGCAGGTGTTTGCACATGTAAGCACAACACACAGCTAATTCACCAGCCTCTCAGCAATCCTCACTATGGTCCAATAACAACCAGGAGACTTGCAAACTCTTTCCACCCTCTAGTAAGTGGTTATAGCAGTTATAGCAGTCCAGGCCAAGTTTGCAGGGATCATGTATGTTCTTCAATGATCTTTAGTCCTTAAAACATCAGGTTCACAATCTCAATGGTCTCTAATCGGTTCACTGCATTTTGTAGTCCTACTTAGGGGGTTTCATATACTTTTCTCTTTTACCCCATTGTGATAATATATTCTGGACATTGTGGTAAAAATGTAGAATTATATTGGGAATTACTCACCAAAACTCCAGATCCCAAGAGTCCGCCAAGATAAAAGACTTCATCTGATATATATTCTGTTTTTTCTGCGACTTTTCCAGCTGGGAAAAATAATAAGATATTGGCCAGCAGACATAGGATAGCCAATGGAATTAAGGTAATCCCAAGGCATTTTGCACATTTTCCCATGCACATCTTTGAGCACTGCAGGTAACTGTTCTTTAGAAGAAATAATCGATGTTCACTTTTGCGATAGACAGTCCAGTGCAACGTTACACACTTGATGTGTGCTACTGTCTGTCGTTTTATGGCATCCTGGCAATTTATATGTCCTCTGGGGAGCGGATAAACCTTATGAGATAATGCCCAGCAATAATTTGTCATGACAACTAATAACCCCTGTTAATATTCTACTCAACCACCCAGAACACTCATTTCTTTCTTCTTCCTACAAGGTGAATCCATAGTGCTTCCTCCAAACCCGCACAATGGTATTTGTGTTGTAATCATCAAACTGCAAACTCCTCATCGTTCTGTAAATATTGAAAACTTCCAGAGGAAATTCCATGTATAAAAACAACAGGAATACTGTTATGGCAATCCTCTGTTTCATGTAATCCTGAGATAGACTTGAATGAGTTTTCAATGGCAATTTGAAGTCTTTTTACTTTCCTGTATAAAGCTCCAGGCCCACAAACACTCAGAGCTGGTAACTCAATAATGATGGTTGAGGTGAGAACGTCTGATTATGGTCTGACAAGTTTTATTTCTCTGGTCCTACATTCCCCTCCCCCAGTAAGACCCTCAGTGCCTGCTTCCCTTAAGCAGGCCATACACTGGCTCGATTCACGGCCGTTTCGACAGCAGATCCGATCCTGGGATCGGATCTGCTGCCAATCGCTTGCGCCAAACGCACCCGCCGATCCGATTCCCTCCCGAAATCGGATCGGACCGTCGATCGCGCCGTGCGGGAAATTACCCTCGATCGCCCGGCGGTAGGAGCGCGTCGCTTGCGGCGTACGATTCGGGCCCGATCCGAGCATGTATACATTACCTGAAGCTGGCTCCGGGGTCCTCTTCTCCTCGCTGCACCGCATTTCCGCATCTCCCAGTGTACGCTTATACTTCCTGTGTCACTCCGGTGACCAGGAAGTTGAAATAGAGGGCGCTCTATTTGAACTTCCTGGTCACGGAGTAACACAGGAAGCGCCGGGATGGAGCAAGAACAGCAGTGCGGTGCAGTGCGGAGAAGACGCCCGGGAGCCAGCCTCAGGTAATGTATACGGGGGGGGGACAGGCGGCAGGAGCAGCTGAACAGATTGTGATCGGTTTCAGGCTGAAATCGATTCACAATCTGTTTGCAGTAAAGGCAGCCATACGATCCCTATCTGATCAGATTCGATCAGATAGGGATCTGTCAGCTGGTCGATCTAATGGCACATCGACCAGTGTATGGCCACCTTTAAAGTAGCCACTGTAGAAGTTGTTTGTATAGCCACTGCTGCCCTCCCCAGGTCTCCACACTGCACAGTGTAATCAGTTTGGAAGGATAGGAAGTACAGATTGTTTTCTTAAAACAGAAGATATTTGCAATAATTTAACTTTAAGTGTGCGACTGTGGTCTCCCACAATGCATCACTACTGAATATGCAAATTATCTCTTTATGAACCTGGAGCCAGGCTTACATCCAGAACCGCTGGTGTATAGCAAGCCTGTAGCTTATAAAATTTACAGAAGCCACATCAACCCCACATCAGTGATGAGCACCAGATGAAATACGAATGGGTTTTATTTGGATTTCATCCGGATAATTAGTGCACCTTAGCGTGTGTGTCGGGGGGGTGTTTAAACTTACCCAGAAGCCCACTTCTTTAACCCGTCCCTCGGCGGGTCCCACGATGCGTTTCAAGTCGCATCACGTGACTACAAACACTTCCTCCTTAAGGTTTGACGGAGGAAGCGTAGTAGTCACGTGACATGGCTTGGAGCGCAGCGTGGGACGCGCCGTGGGACGGGTTAAAGAAGACGGCTTCTGGGTAAGTTTAAACCCCCCGCGACACACACGCTCAGCTGTACTAATTATCCGGATAAAATCCGAATAAAACCCATTCGGATTTCATCCAGATTGGATCCAGAGCTCATCACTGCCCCACATGCAGACAGCCCGTTTCGGACTGTTGGACCTCCTCAGGGATTGATATGCCAGTCGATCTCTGCGCCAAAGTGACCTGATCTGCTAATCCTTTGCACCTGATCTGCTGCTCCAGAATATGACTTTAGGTATTTGAAGTACAGTAAGTATAAATGACAGACACATCTAGCATACAAAGGTTCATAAGGTCATGAAGAATCGGAGTAGACTAAGCGAAGGAGGAGGAAGAGGAGGATGTTTAAATGTTGGGGTGTGCTTACTTTTCTACACTTAAAATTCACAGCTAGGTATATTTAACATATTCAGTGCATTACAAAATGTAAATGATGAATGATTTAAATATCTTTTAATTAAACTGTGTTCAAAAGAGTGTTTAACCACTTAAGGACCACGGGCTTAAACCCCCCCTAATGACCAGGCCATTTTTTACTAATTAGGTCACTGCAGCTTTAAGGCCTTGCTGCAAGGCCTCACAACTCAGCACACAAGTGATTTCCCCCCCCCCCCTTTTTTTCTGCCCACCAACACAGCTTTCTTTTGGTGGGCTGTGATCGCTCCCTCATTTATTTATTATTTACAAATATTTATGTGCTTATTTTTGCAATATATATTACTATCTATTTTATTATTTTTTAAACCCCCCCTTCCTCTCCCCCCCCCACCCGCCAGCCAATCAGCGCAATCACCTGTCATAGGCTTCAGCCTATGACAGCGGATCCCTTCCCTGCCTCCAGAGGGGACAGCCGTGTCACACAGCTGTCCCCAGTACAGCGCTGCCGTAGATCGCAGCGCTGTACACAGTAAACAGACAGCGTTTTCGCCGTCTAACAGTCTCCTAGCAGCGATTCATCTCCTAGAGCTCCATCATTCAAGCGGACATGCGATCCTAGGGCTTCCTCCGCGATCACGCCCATTGGCATGACGCGACGTAAACAAGTTATAGTGGACCTGAACTCAGAACTTCCTCTCTGCTCTAAAATATAAGCAACAGCATAATAACTTTTAAAGAAACAACATTTGCTTGTTACAGCTTATAGAACTCCTACTGGGATTCTGCGGAGTGGTAACTTCTGGTATCCTGGGAGCACAGAAAGGGTTCACCTCCTGTGTTTACATTTTAGCTAAAAATTCGGCAGAGTCGGTAGACAGCTGACAGCTCAAATTACACTAGTTCATTACTGGCTGAGAAGGGAGAATTAGACAGGCTGTTCTCTATAAACACACACAGGGTGGACACAGGGTGGATTTCCTTCTGTTTTCCTTGACTCCTGTGCAAGAGTTTAGGTCCGCTTTGAAAATTCAGATATTTGCCTAGAGTGCACAAACTAATAAAGTGGGTGTGTCAAATGAGGGCAAACTTTGTAACTAGGTGCAGCAGGGCATATCTTCTAAAACTTATCAGGTTTCTAGTTGTACTTAACTAGAGGCTGCAGATAATAGAGATAATTTTACAAGGAGTACAGATAACTATGCACTATAGAATGACAAGTGGGTGAATCTTGAAGCAGGATTTGCTACATGTGATGTGTGGGAAGCAGATAGTACCAGTCACCTGCTTCTTACCTACCCAAGGTACACTACTGAGAATCATTACTAGTGAAGTCATGAGATTTACTTTAGGGATCAATTATTTATCTTATGCCGACCATCTGGCACCTGGCAATTACTGAAACAATGCACTGCTTGCAGTAATAGAATATACATAATAGTTTTTTTAATGTTCACCTGAAAGTCACCTAATTGCTTTGAGGCTGGTTTCACAGTGGGACGTTAAAGTCCCACGTTACAGCAGCCAGTAACGCAGCCTAACTCACAGCACTGTAAAATCAATGTGCTGTTCCCAGAGCACACGTTGTGTTAGGGTATAACGCTGCACGTTAAATGAAAGTGCATCATGCTGTACGTTATACCACTATAGAGCTGCGTTAGATTGTTTGCACATGCTCAGTGACTAGCCACATGGCTAATTAATATTCACTGCACTGTGGTGAATCGTGGTGGGACTCATAGTGTTGTCCAGATCATGAACGAATCGTTCATTTGATCCGGATCTTTTTTGTGAGTCGAATTATCCGGATCATCACAATGAAAGATTCGGTTCACAGTGGAAGTCTGTCTGGAAGAAACAGGAACATACAGAATGTACAGTGCAGGGAACGTCCTGTCCTGTTAGTCATTTCACCCAGTCTGCTTCCCTAGTAAAGTAGTGATTCAAATGATTCGGTTCAAAAATCCGAATCTTTTCAATGATCCGATTCGAATGATCCGAATCCTTAAAAAGATCCGGACTTCCCATCACTATCCTGGAGGCTGCTTTGAGAGCCGCATGACGCGGCTCAATCTGACGTCCAACTTCAACACCACCAGGCGTTGCGTTAGGGGCACGTTATGCGACCTTAACGTCCCCTAAAACGCAACGTCTTGGTGTGAAAGAGGCCTTAGGGTATGAATCAAAATTAGAAAAAAAGTTGAGCTGCAAACTATGGGACATGCTGTACTATACAGAGATATAAGATCACCAAAGTCAGTCATCAAAAGAGGGAGTAAGTACATTCATTACAATACCAAATTTTACTAAACTTTGTTACTCAAGCCTAAACAAATATACTGTCATTAAGTTACATTAGTTATGTTAATTAAAATAGATAGGTAATATAATCTCTTACCCACCCTGTTTTAAAAGAACAGGCAAATGTTTGATTTCATGATGGCAGCCATCTTTTTGGTTGAAAGGAGGTGACAGGGAGCATGAGACACAGTTTCAACTGTCCTGTGTCCTGAACACCTCTCCTAGTTGCTAGGCACCGTGAATAACAACATAGGAAATCCCATAATGCTCTGCACAGCATCAGGGAAAAAAAGCCCGGGCTTTTTTTTCTTTGATGGGTGGAGCTTAGTTAAAAATGCAGCTAAAAATGATGCTTTAGTAAGAAAAACAAAGTTCTGATGCTGTGAAACTGTTAAAGAAACACCAAGCCTTTTCAGTTCAGCTGAGTAGTCCGGAGGTTCACTTTAAGCCTAAGAAAAAAAAAATCAGTTTTAACTCACCTGAGGCTTTTGGCAGCCCCCTGCAGCTGTCCCGTGCCCTCACAGTCACTCTCGGATCCTCCTCTCCTCCGCCGCCAGCTACTTTCATTTTGCCGACAGGCTTGCAAGGCTAACGGGAGCGCGTAGAAGGAAACTGCGCAGGTGTAGTGAGCCTGTCGGCCAAAAACAAGAGTAGCTGGTGACGGGGGACAGGAGGATCTGAGAGTGACTGCGAGGGCACGGGACAGCTGCAGGGGGCTGGCAAAAGTCCCAGGTGAGTAAAACTGATTTTTTTTCTTAGGCTTAAGTATCCCTTTAAAATCTACTATCAGGAGACACATAATAAGCCTGGATTTGCATCGCAGGAGCCTATAGGCACAGCTGTCCTTGCACCCTAGACTTCGCCCTCCATAAAACTACAAACTTCCACCAATCTGCACCACAAATGTGCTGACTGGCCCAGCTGCCACTTCTACCTTACTTCCCTTGACCATCATAGATAGCTTCAGGTGCTCCTTAGCATTAGGTAGCAGGGCCGGATTTGTACTTTTTACCGCCCAAGGCCAACTATACCATTTGTATGGTTGTTATCTCTGTGTGCCCCAATGAGAATTCGCCTTACTTTCCATCATTGGTGTCACAGACAATAGCTATTTTAGTAATACGTGTATAGACTATAAGTTATGTTTTGAAATGTTATGTTATGCTTGCCATCTCATTAATGATGGACCCATTGCGTCACTATGATAGTTAGGCTGATGTGTACCTGCAGGATAGAGCTTACAGGTCTTGCAGGGACAGCACAAGTACAGGACAGAGAGTTCAAAGGTTAAAGCTGTTCTTGTAGATAGGGATGACTGCATAGAACAGCTTTCCGTCCCCTCACTGAGCCGCCCCTAAACTTCTGGTGCCCTAGGCCATGGCCTATGTGGCCTTGCCAGAAATCCGGCCCTGTTAGGTAGCCAAAGCTATCCTCGGAATTAAAGGGAACCTTAACTGAACGAGGGGTAAAGAGTTTCACTTACCTGGGGCTATTACCAGCCCCCTGCAGCAGTCCTGTGCTCTCGGAGCCGCTCTGGAATCCTCCGGTCCCCCGCTGTCACTTAGTTTTGTTTTTGACGACTCACCAATCGGCCGACCGCCATGCACATTATTGGACGCATTCCCTACTGCAATTAGCGCTGTTGCGGACCGCAACGCGTCAAAAAATACGCGTTGCCGCATTCTGCACGCGTAGCCCCCTGCAGCAGTCCTGTGCTCCGAGGGCACAGGACTGCTGCAGGGGGCTGGTAATAGCCCCAGGTAAGTGAAACTCTTTACCCCCCGTTCAGTTAAGGTTCCCTTTAAGTAGCTAGAGGTGCCCCCAAGTATTAGGTAGCTAGAGGTGCCCCCCGACTGAAGGCAGATCTGGTCAGTGGAATGCAGAGACCCGGGTGATTAACCTCTCATTTACACTTCCCTCAGAACTCTGCATAGGTAAAGTGGGAGGGAGTCATTTGGGGAGAGGAGTGAGCCGCCTTTCCATCTTCAGGCGCCTGTAGGGACATGCCTACAGTGCCTTATGGTAAATCCGTCCCTGGGTAGACAGCTCCTTTCTCCCTCTTTTGGTTACTTTTAGGGTATCCTTTTGCATACATCAAAAATTGGTGCCAATATTTGGATGCCCAGAAAAGTTGATAACAGAATATCAGTAAATCTACGGATATTTTACTACATCTAAACCTAGGCCTATTCTCACACTGAACCCTCCTTTTACCGATGCCTAACCTTTACCCTCCCCCCCACGGCTATCCTTAACACCCACACCATACAGCTAGCCTTAACCACCTGCGCCCCCCCCCCCCATGACTTATGTTAGCCCTCCTACCCCCAAGGCTAACCTTAACCGTCCCGCCAACAACAATTCTCGGAAAGACAAAACCCCACAAAAATAGCTAACTTCCAGGGGTTGCCATAGGGGACCATTCAAATACTGGTAACAAGTGGAAATTTTCACCTGTTACTAATATTTGAATGGGCCCATTCTTCTGCCACTAGCGGGGCGCCCCAATTTCCTGCTTCCATCCTTTTCTGGCCAGACCACCAATAGAGCACTTGTACACTTTTGGACACATGGCAGTCTGAGTCTGGGCCATACTTCCTATAGAGTATAGACAGTTTCCCATTTTGTTGTGCCTTAGTTTCCATCTGACACCGCATAAGGTAAAAACACAACATTTAGAATACAAAAAAAAAAGGCTAAATACAATTTTGCATGGCTAAAAATGCCTTTTTATCTTTGTGTGCCAGTGCTGTCCTGTAGTGCTGCTGTGACCTTGCCTATCCCCCTGTGATCACCCTCCCAGTCTTCCACCAGGGTTGTGTCTGTACATGCTGCGCACAGAGATGTACACATGCACATGGAATACATAAGAGGTACATGAAGGGGTGCTACAGGTCGTGTGGGGGAATGGGAAAAGCAGTGGATAAAGCACAATGTGGCATCACACACACAATAACAATCCAGGGAGTTAATCGGGACAGAATTTTATCCCTGCACCCACAGTTGGAACCTGCGCCTGGGCTCAGAAACGTACAATATTCAAACTTGGTTTATTGCACGTGAAACAATACACACAACCCATTGTTTTACGGGCAATAAACCAAGTTTGTATATTGTAAGTTTCCGAGTCCATGCGCAGGTTCCCACTGTAGGGGACATTTATCAAGAGTGTCTGAGAAAAAATATTAGTAGGTTTTTAGTAATCCGTGCAGAAATGTCTCAGACAGCCTAAGATATCACTAAACAGTGCAGATTCCTTCTAAAAGGGTTGTAAAATAGGAGGAGCTAGGAGGAGTCTCTCAGACAGTGCAGTGTGTGAGGGGAATTGCTGTTGCTGAGGTAACCAACACACCTTCTGTATTGATAGCAGCAGGCTCTGAGGAGGAATTCAGCAGTGGGGAGGAGCACATCACAAATCATGTCTAGCCTGAACTCTCCAATCATGTCTAGCCTACAGTTCTACATCTGTAGAACTGCTATCAAGTACTTCTTAATCTGCGCCAGTTTAGGGATGGATTAGAACTTTTAACAGTTGTGCAGCTCTAGAAATGCACACTAAATTGCCACTATTACCTAGGACAGAGATGGCTAACCTTGGCACTCCAGCTGTGGTGGAACTTCAAGTCCCATGAGGCATTGCAATACTCTGACAGCTGTAAGCATAACTCAGGGAGGCAGAGGCATGATGGGATTTGTAGTTTTGTCACAGCTGGAGTGCCAAGGTTAGCCATCACTGACCTAGGATTTAAGAGGGTTCTAATTATCATGCAGAACTGTTCTCCCTGCTGGTTAGAACAGAATAAGAAGTTTTCTGATATGGAAATTAAAAGCATAATGGAACATTTCAAATACACTAAGTGGTACCTGACGAGTCACCTACAAGGAACATTGGGCAAGTTGGCTATTTCCTAAGAGCAAGGTTACTTAATAAACACACACAGAGATGACAGAGGGGGGAGGGGGGGTGAAGGGGAAGATTGGGGGGGGGGGGGGGGGGAGTGGGGGAAATAAGCAAGAAGTATATAGTTTTTGATACTACGAACAAATGAGCGTTTAACATGAGAAGCTTAAAGCATTCCATCTCATATAACTGTATCTAAATTTGTTCGATTACTCATGTTCATCTTTTGACATACTGGATGTTTGTAACAGAAAATAAAATAAAATTTGTTTAAAAAAAAAAAAGAACAGAATAAGAAAAAAAAACTGGCGGTAATGCGTTGATAAATCTCCCCAGTGCAGTCTGCACTATTTTGTCTGCTCTCTCGACCCTTAGCCAGGAAGCACAGCCGGCCCCACTGGAGATATGTGGACAAGGAGCATTGGTACATACAGACAGCTCACAGGCTTCCGTGCAACTCGCTGACACTTTTCAGTTCCCGCTCACACACCCATCGCCGTGAGCGTTTTGTGCATGCGCATTTCTCAAAATGCGCTGGGCGTGTGAGCGAGACAGGCGCGTGGAGGGGCCGCGCATGCACAGTTGCGCACGACTTCCGGCGAAGTCGCACAGCTAACGGAGCTGCCAGCGGAAGATCGGAGGGAGCCCAGAGGATGCCAAGGGACCTCACGGACTATGAGGGGCTGGATAATTATGGCGTTTTTGTGTTCTGTTCAGGGTCCCTTTAAGTTAATGCTTTTATTCTGTTCCACACCTAATTCCTAATGCTCATTATTGACCTGCAAATTTGGGTTCCTAGAAAGAAGTCAAAAGAATTCAAAAGAAGCTGAATCCTAAACTACACATAGAACTACAGAACATGCACATAAAGTACACATACACCAGAGGCTCTATGAACACAGACTGCAGCCCTTACCAGTTTGACAAACAAGCACAAAGGCTGTCTCTGTTGTGGCTGATGGTTATTTTCTAGGGAGATATACAGTATGTACTTTGCTGGAATCAGAGCTGAGACCATAAACTTGGATTTGCAGAAGAATATGTCAAACACAATTATAATTGAACTTTCTAACCATGAAGATGAAAACCACGTGTTTCCTGTGCAGAGCCAGCAGCAGGCATCACACAAGCACCAAAGTTCATCCTGGGCTTTGCTTTGACGCTGGTGAGTTTTCATGTCTGCACATAAACGTTTGTTTTCCCTAATTACAGTGAGTCAGATAGGATATGTGTAAATGTACAAACTGGATTTATAAAAGAGTATAAGAAATAAGCAATGTGTTTGCGTAGCACTTTTTATATGTAAGCATATCAGTCTCGGTATTTAGTAATACTTCTTATGTCTGTTGTCTGAAGATTGATGACGTAGCTATATCATGTGACCATCATGTGACTGCTTGTGAAACAAAATGTACAGGTAGGAATACACAGTCTGTGGGATGGGAGCACTGCAGCAGGAGCAGATTAGTGACAGCTGTAGGTCTCGCAGTGTTATTTAGTGCAGCTGCTATGTTACAATATCTGGAACTTGTAGTTCTACAAGCATGTAAGATTCAGCTACAAATGACTAGATAAACTTTCCTTTCAGTTGTAGTAGGCTGATGATGATCCCTGTGATCTGTTTTTATCATTGCATGCAAATAATTGCTATAGGTTTATTTCTATGTAATAACTTTTTCTTTATATGCGAAATACAGACTTGCACTCTTAAAGGAAACCTGAAAGGACTTTAAAAATAAAGGAGTTTTATTTACCTGGGAGTTCTGCCAGCCCCCTGCAGCCACCCTGCGCCAGCGCCATCATGGAATGATCTTACAGTCCCCCGCTGCGACTAAGTTTGGTATCTCCGACTTGCAAGTACATGGCCACTGTTTCTCCCTGGCTGCACGTGTCCTCATTCACGATCCCGTCGCCGGGAGCGTCTTGCGCCGGCACACTACGAGAAGACCCGGTACTGCGTCTGTGCAGGACGCTGTCGGCGATGGGAATGCGAATAAGGACTCACACGGCCAGGGCCACGCAGGTGCAGCGGCCATCGACTTTCAAGTTGGTGATACCGAAACGTGGCCACATACGATACAATAAAATGATCCGATTTTACGGCAATTTGATAAAAATGATCGGATCTCCCCAAAAAATCAAGGTTTTTTCATTCGACTGAAAAATCCGATCAGATTTCCCGTTTTTTTCGATTTTAATCGAACTGGAATGCCAGATATTTTTCTTCAATCTTTCTAAAGATTGTATGGTGTGTGTTAGATTGTCAATTTATTAATATACACACCCTAGCAATTTTCTCTGATGTTCCAATCATTTTTATCATAATTGGGGAAAAAATTGAACATACGTGTGTGGTACATTGGTCATTGTTTTGAAATGTTACAATCAGTCAGAAAACTGTATTGCAATTCTTAAATTGAACAGATATTTAAAAATTGTATGGTGTGTGGCCACTTTTAGCCGTGGTGGGGGATTGGAGGATCGTTCGGTGATGGCGCCGGCATAGGGCGGCTGCAGGGGGCTGGCAGAAGCCTCAGGTATAGGTTTTTGTTTTTTATTATTTTTTAAGTCCTTTCAGGTTTCCTTTAAAACACAAGATATTTATATTTGCAGTAAGCAGGTAGCTGCAGGGCTGTTGGTTTTGCTCCCAGCACTCAGCTGTAGTTTAGCTAATGTCTGCAAGGAGAGTTGTTTTGCCATGGGGAGTCAGGGCTCGTTCACACTAAGGGCCCATTTCCACTATCGCGAATTCGCATGCGGTTTTCGCATGCAAATTCGCATAGCAATACAAGTGAATGGGACTGTTTCCACTTGTCAGGATTCCTTTGCGTTTTTCTGTGCAGAAAAAATTCGGATGGCAGAGCCATCAGAATTTGCATACCGCATACTGCTATGCGAATCACATACAATGTATTTAATAGGAAATTCGTATGCGGTTTGGGCATGCGAATTTTCATGCGAATTCGCAGGCGAATTTGCATAGAAACAATGGAAAAGCACACCAGCAAAGCCATGGTTAAATTCACATACATCGTCATCCATGCGAATTCGCATGCGACTTCGCATGAAAATGCGCATACACCCGCATGCGAATTTTTACCGCGGCGATTCGCACCGCACAAGTGGAAATGCAGCCTAAGGGCGTTTTTGCCCTTTTTTTCAAGCACTGCCGATTTTCAAAATCACCCTAAAAACACTTGTGCAATGATTCCCTATGAGAGTTCACATCTCATCGGTTCGTTTCTGATCCGCTCAGCAAAGCGCTACCTGTACATTTTTTGAGGCAATACCGCCTCAATGGAAGGTATAGGGAAAATGCAAAACGCTCACAAAATTGCTTTGTGCAGATATTGTGTTCACGTTTTTAAGAATAAATACATTGTATTTATTCTTTTCCGGGTCAAAGAGTTCACTTCCTGACTTGCGTCAGGGAGTCAATTAAAAAAAACACTCTGGAAAAGTGCTTAGAAGAGTGCTTTTAACAAAAACGCACCGCCCACCCAAGCGTCGGGAATCTGAAAAAAAAAATTTGCTTCAAAAAACACCCAACGCGAACGCTAATTTGATTGGAACGCAATGTGAACGAGGCCTAGGGCTAGGTTCACAGTGCTCAGTTGCATTGCAGAATATTTCTGCATGTGAACTCACTGCCAATCCACACATCAGACACGCGTGCCCTTACAAGGAAACCACGTGGGGCGTGCGTCTATGCAGAATGGAGGAATCCCAGAAGCTAGTGGGGTACAAGCGGAGGCTGCGGACAGGTAATGTATACCTTACACTGGGCACCAGAGGGAGATTTTGCATTAGGGGACAGCGGATGCTGCGCACAAGGCCAATTTTGGATCGAGTTCAGCATGAAATTGATCAGGAATCGGTCTGTATTATATGGGCAGCTGACAGATCTCTCTCAATATCAGATTCGATTAGAGAGAGATTTGTCTCTTAGTTGAATCTACCCATACATCACTGGATGTATGGCTACTCTAAGGGTCAATACATCGCTGGCAGAGTTGATCAAAATGATTGAATCTGGCAGAATTATCAAACCATGTGTGACCATTTTAAGGCCTTTTTTTCAGACAGGAGGCTGAAGTGGCTGCTTCTCGGACAGTACAGCATTCTGTCTATTGCCAACGAGCGCCATTAAAGTGCATGAGACGAGGTAGTGTTATTACCAGGGCTGTGGAGTTGGTACAAAAATCATCCGACTTTTCCATTTATGATGCATCCGACTCCTCTAATTTACATAAAATAATCTTGTTGGTTGAAAATATCTAACATATAAGGCATTTCATTGTTATTTTTCTTTCCCTAATGTTTGCCCACTAAACCTAGGTGTGTCTTCTAGTCCAGTGGTTCCCAACCTTTTCCGGCCCGGGGAACACTTTCTGACCACATTTTCTCCGGGGAACGGCGGGGTGGGGGGGGGGGGGACTTGGGGGGTGGGTGTTTGCGCAACCTAGGGGACAGTGCCGTGCGCAGCAGGCTATGGGGGGGGGGGGCTGGGGTGCGGCTGCATAGCTAGCATAGTTGCCCCAGTGTAGGAGGGAGTTTAGTTGCCTCAGTATAGTAGTATAGTGCCCCAGTATAGCCAGTATAGTGCCCCCAGTATAGCCAGTATAGTGCCCCCAGTATAGCCAGAATAGTGCCCCAGTATAGCCAGAATAGTGCCCCAGTATAGCCAGAATAGTGCCCCAGTATAGCCAGTATAGTGCCCCCAGTATAGCCAGTATAGTGCCCCCAGTATAGTGCCCCAGTATAGCCAGAATAGTGCCCCAGTATAGCCAGAATAGTGCCACAGTATAGCCAGTATAGTGCCCCAGTATAGCTAGTATAGTGCCCCAGTATAGCCAGTATGGGTAGGTGGTGCCCCCCCGCCCGTCCCCGCCGCTGTTATTACCTTAACAGCTGCCGCTCTCCCCTCTCCAGCGCATGTGTTTATTCAAGGCAAGCAGCGTATCTCCCGGCTGCTCTGTGATGCGACAGGAAGCAAGGCAGCGGTTTCCTGTAGCGGCGATATGTATCGCCGTTACTATGGTAACCGAGCCCTGATTCCTGCGCATCACAGAGCAGCCGGGAGAAACGCTGCTTGCCTTAAATAAACACATGCGCTGGAGAGGGGAGAGCGGCCGCTACTAAGGTAATAGCAGCGGCGGCCGCGGGGACGTGCGGGAGGGGCGGGAAGAGGACGGCACACCAGGCAACATGCCGCGGCACACTAGTGTGCCACGGCACACTGGTTGAAAAACGCTGTTCTAGTCCAGAGTGTCTTATAGTTCAAAAAATCCTTGATCGCACCCCCGTGGCCATGAGCGCTCTTCGCATGTCCCCTATGTAGTTGTGGCGTAGTGCGCATGCACAGAGGGCTCGCCAAAGCACTATCAGAATGCACATCACTGGGCAGCACCTGCGCAGTCTTCACCTACCCTCTCAACTCAGAAGTAGGTTCGGGGGGAGGGGGGGGAGGTCATCACGCCGTAATGGAGGGGGACGGAGGAGAACATTTAAACAAAGAAAATTTAAAAACGGGGGGAGCAGGCATGTGTAGGCGGCTCTTCTCATGCCTACTGCTCAACCCCCCCCCCCCACCCGTTTTTAAATTTTAATAATAATAATAATATTTAACCGATGGATCTGTTCACATCAGGCCGTTCAAATGGATCAGTTCCTTCCGCTGCACAGACTGCAAGTTTGGGTCTGGAGCGGTTTTTCCGGATTGCCGGATGCGTTGCATTGTCCGCGAGCTAACGGAACGGAGGGTCACGGATGAAAAACCGATGCCTTTAAAAACTGTTCCTTTCCACGGATCAGTTTTCATGTGGATCAGTTTTCCATCCATGCCAGTGTGAACTGGGCTTTAGAAGGAAGGTTAACTCTCTGGGATCTATTAAACACTGACATACTGTATAAGCTTTGGATGGAAGGACCCTTTCAAGGTTAATGCTACACTGTTTCTTTTTTACAGAATCCTAAATGTCTGACAAGTCACAAACTTGATGAAATAGAAAATAAGATCAAATTTTTACAGCCATCGGGTACCCACTGACATTGTTTCGGATGATATGCTCATCTTGAATGTTCGTTTATTACAAGTGTACTTCAGTAGATGAACCATTGTCTAATCATATTTTTTTCCTTCTAGAATTATTGGTTATTGGTTGCCGTGTGTAATACGCAATGGCTTCTACGCTGGAGTTTATTTCTAGAAGATCGCCCATTGTGTGCACCGGAGGATGTGTAGCCTCTAGCCAGCCTCTTGCTACTGCCATTGGCCTAGGTAATTTTAAATGTTCATCCAAATCAACGGCTTGGGATGTAACAAGTAATGAGAGTTCCAGATTTGGCATTACAGAGTTATATGGTTGGGCAGTCAGCATGTTTACCGCTCCAAAAAGATGCATTGATTCTGGGTAAAAACCAGAAAACAGATTAAAACAAAACTCCCATATTTTTAAGGCATGTTGTTACCTTTGTGGAGTCAAAACACCTCCCTAGTGTTTTGACTCCCTTTCTTTTCCAGCATGCTGCTAGTGGACAGTGCCTCATGCCATAAGATATATCACTGGCAGGGCTGTGGAGTCGGAGCAATTTTTGGGTACCTGGAGTCGAAGTCAGTGGTTTCATAAACCGAGGAGTCGTAGTTGGAGTCGGATGATTTTTGTTCCCACTCCATAGCCAGTGAGCGATTTTGCCTTTTTTTTAGCACTGGCGATTTTCAAAATCGCCTTAAAAGCGCTTCTGCAATATTACTCAATGTGAGTTTTCTCACATGAGCGATGAGCTTTCTATCCAACCAATTTGCGATTCAACATAAAGGATGGTAAAATCGCTAAGTGCTTGAAAAAGAAAAGCACTTTCAATGGATAAATACATATGGCTTGATTCACTTCACTTCACATGCTAACTGTTTAGCACACCCGTGCTAAACAGTTTGCACGGCTTTGTGAATCAAGCCCAATGTATTTATTCATCTCTGGGGCAAAGAGTTCACTTCCTGACTGATGTCAGGAAGTGAAAACTAAGCACAAATCACTCTGAAAGCACTTAGAAAAGCGCTTTCAAAATCGCTCAGTAACCGATCAGCGGTTGCGATAGCACTGGCGATTTCTAATGTGAACAAGGCCTCAAGCTGGACATACACTATTCAATGGTTTTTTTGCCCAATTAGACCTTAGATTGGACAAAACTCAGTGGGCAAAAATTGTGGTTAACCACAGCACCGCAGTTGTCCCGTGATCGACCTACAGGTGACATTACATGATCAGGATAGGAGTTTTTTTCTGCAACCCACAAAGAATATTGGTCGTAATTTTGCAATGTGCAAACATTAACTGCATATTGTAAATTCTAAGCAATTTTTATCATTAAAGGAGTACTGTAGGGGGGGCCGGGGCAAAAAAAAAGTTTAAATTACTTCGGGCTTCTAATGGTCCCCCGCAGATGTCCGGTGCAGCCACTCACCGATGCTCCGGTCTCAGCCGGTTCACTTCCGGAATTTGCGTCTTTAAAGTCACAAACCACTGCGCCTGTGCATCCATGTCCTCGCTCCTGCTGATGTCACCGGGAGCGTACTGCACAGGCACAGACCATACTGTGCCTGCGCAATATTCTACCGGTGACATCAGCAGGAGCGAGGACGTGGCCACGCAGACACAGTGGTTTGTGACTTTAAAGTCGCAAAATCTGGAAGTGAACCGGCAGTGGGGACCGGAGCATCGGTGTGTGGCTGCACAGGACGTCTACGGGGGACCATTAGAAGCCCCAGGTAAATGCAACTCTTTCCTCCGACCCCTCCCCCCCCAATCTCCCCCCTACAGTACTCCTTTAATGATAAAAATTGCTTAGAATTTACAATATTCATTAATACAATGTATTTAGTTAATGTTTGCACATTGCAAAATCTTTCCTCACCCTGATTTACAAAATCATACATGATTCCAAACATTTTCTACAAATCAATAACTGCAAAGTGGGGTGTGCGTTATTATTCAGCCCCCTTTGGTCTGAGTGCAGTCAGTTGCCCATAGACGTTGCCTGATGAGAGCTAATGGCTAAATAGAGTGCACCTGTGTGTAAGCTAATGTCAGTACAAATACAGCTGCTCTGTGACGACCTCAGAGGTTGTCTAAGATAATATTGGGAGCAACAACACCATGAAGTCCAAAGAACACACCAGACAGGTCAGGGATGAAGTTATTGAGAAATTTAAAGCAGGATTAGGCTACAAAAAGATTTCCAAAGCCTTGAACATCTCACGGAGCACTGTTCAAACGATCATTCAGAAATGGAAGGAGTATGGCACAACTGTAAACCTACCAAGACAAGGCCGTCCACCTAAACTCACAGGCTGAACAAGGAGAGCGCTGATCAGAAATGCAGTCAAGAGGCCCATGGTGACTCTGGACGAGCTGCAGAGAACTACAGCTCAGGTGGGGGAATCTGTCCATGGGACAACTATTAGTCGTGCACTGCACAAAGTTGGCCTTTATGGAAGAGTGGCAAGAAAAAAGCCATTGTTAACAGAAAAGCATAAAAAGTCCTGTTTGCAGTTTGCCACAAGCCTTGTGGGGGACACAGCAAACATGTGGAAGAAGGTGCTCTGGTCAGATGAGACCATAATTGAACTTTTTGGCCAAAATGCAAAACGCTACGTGTGGCGGAAAACTAACACTGCACATTACTCTGAACACACCATCCCCACTGTCAAATATGGTGGTGGCTGTATTATGCTCTGGGGGTGCTTCTCTTCAGCAGGGACAGGGAAGCTGGTCAGAGTTGATGGGAAGATGGATGGAGCCAAATACAGGGCTATCTTGGAAGAAAACCTCTTGGAGTCTGCAAAAGACTTGAGACTGGGGTCGAGGTTCACCTTCCAGCAGGACAATGACCCTAAACATAAACCCATGGCAACAATGGAATGGTTTAAAACAAAACATATTCATGTGTTAGAATGGCCCAGTCAAAGTCCAGATCTAAATCCAATTGAAAAGCTGTGGCAAGATCTGTGGCAATCGATGTCCATCTAATCTGACTGAGCTGGAGCTGTTTTGCAAAGAAGAATGGGCAAGGATTTCAGTCTCTAGATGTGCAAAGCTGGTAGAGACATACCCTAAAAGACTGGCAGCTGTAATTGCAGCAAAAGGTGGTTCTACAAAGTATTGACTCAGGGGGGCTGAATAATTATGCACACCCCACTTTGCAGTTATTTATTTGTAAAAAAATGTTTGGAATGATGTATGATTTTTCGATCCACTTCTCACGTGTACACCACTTTGTATTGGTCTTTCACGTGGAATTCCAATGAAATTGATGCATGTTTGTGGCAGTAATGTGACAAAATGTGGAAAACTTCAAGGGGGCCGAATACTTTTGCAAGCCACTATCTGTTCATTGCTGGCAGAGATTGTTTGTTGTGTATTCTGAAGTGAGCAGAAACAACACCTAGAGCCATATGCGATTCACTTCTCGTCTAAATTTTCTCCTAGGAGATACATTTTAATCTTCTGTTTAATATAACTTTTTAGCACTACTCAATTGAAAAAGTTCCAAAAAATACTGTAGGTGAAAAAGTTCTGACAAAATTATTCAGAGTATTTCCCTGCTTGCTGGTGGCTTGAAAGGCATTGTTATTGATAACTTGTGAAAATATCACCCAGGAGAAGACTTACGAGAAAACATTAATTTTTTTTCATATTCTCTTTGAAATCTCTTTTACACATTTTACAATTGAAAAAGTACGTAAAAGTTGGTGAAAAAGTAATTAACATAAAAGTGGTTATCCTGAATAACGTATTACATTTTACTGCTGTATATGTTTTTACGGTGCCTCTGAGTAAAAGACTATCCTTGCTGCTGCATTTCTGTCCCATTTTGAGCAATGTCTACATCAGTCACCGTCGTGCTTTGTGACAGGGTGACCTGGAGTTTATAAATCACAGCACATTACCATTCTCACAGGCAAGATTCAGTACTTCTGCACATTCATCAGGGTGTGGCATTCCACCATGGATTCTGCACCATGATGAATCATGCCTGGCCCTAACATATTGGTAGTGTTTGTGTAATCATGAATACATGGTTCCATGATTGGAAAATAAATGTGCCAGCTAATCTCCAGCAATGATGCCCATCAGTGTTGCCATCCACCTATGCCTGATTGCAGCCAACTCAAGATTAGTCTTATGCTGGGCATACACGGTTAGTTTTTACACCGGTATCGAGCCGGCAGCTCGATGCCGGCGCGCCATCGCTTGTCCCCGCGGGCATGCCTTATCAGCCACTCGATTCCCCGCTATTGTCCGCCCACAGGGATCGAGCGAGGAATCTATCCGGCGGGTCATCGGACCTGTCGGATATTATCAATCGAGCCATCAGCGGCTCAATTGATAAGTACAAAACGAACCGTGTATGTTTAGCATTGAAGCGGAACTGAAATAAACTTAAAAGAATAAGTTTCACTTACCTGGGGCTTCTACCAGTTCCCTGCAGCCGACCTGTGCCCGCGCAGCCACTCACCGATGCTCCAGTCCGCGGCTTACTTTCACTTCACGCAGTTGGAGTGCACTCTGCCTGCGCGGTCCTGGCCGTGCATGTCCTCCTTCACGCTCCCATAGCCGGGAGCGTACCGCGCAGACGCAGTACAGATTATCTCGTACTGTGCCTGAGCAGGACACTCCTGGCTACGGGAACACGTACGAGGATACGCATGGCCAGGGCGCAGTGGAGGTCGACTTAGAAGTCGGCTTCCGATGTGTGAAGAAAAGTGAGCTATGGCGGGGGAACCGAGGATCGGTCCGGGACTTCGGGGGCACAGGTCGGCTGCAGGGAACTGGCAGAAGCCCCAGGTAAGTTTTTTTTTTGGTTTGTTTTTTTTTAAGTTTATTTCATTTTAAGGTGACCACTAATGATGCAATTTGGCAAACAATTGTTTACAAACGATTGGAAATGATTGTTTGGGACCACTAACAGATAAAAATCTCCTAACCAATTTGATTAAATTAATGAAATCATTCTTATTTTCAAATCGATCCCATCAATCTGATCGGATTGGTTAGGAGATTTTTGCCCATTAGTGGTCCCATATGGTTATTTCTGATCATTCCTATGAACGATCATTCGCCAAATTATATAGTTAGTGGCCACCTTTGAAACCAAAGGAGTGTGGTTCTCCCATTATACACTGCACAGTGATTCAAATTTGAGGTATTTGAGATGTTAAAGGTAACCTAAAGGGAGAGGGATATGGAGGTTGCCATATTTATTTCCTTTTAAACAATACCAGTTGCCTGGCTGTCCTGCTGATCCTCTGTCTAATACTAATACTTTTACCCCTAGACCCTAAGGCCCCGTTCACATCACAGAACGTAGGCGCGTTTCGTTCAGAACACAACGCACAGGAAGGCACGTCATGTGCGTCTTTGTGCGCTGCGTGGCTGATCCCATTCACTGAAAGTGAATGGGACAGCCGCGCGTTTTGTTAGGAAACGCGTGCAGCATGCGTTCCCGGACCGCACAGGTCCGGAACGCATGCAGTGTGAACATCAGACAGTGTAGTCTATGCACTGTCTGATGTCGTGCGTGTTGGCCTCCCGCACGCGTTCCCGAAATGCGGACGGGAACACGTGCAATGTGAACGGGGCCTAAACAAGCATGCAGATCAGGTGCTCTGACTGAAATCTGACTGGATTAGCTGCACGCTTGTTTCAGGTGTGTTATTCAGCCACTATTGCAGCCTAAGGGGTCAGCAGTGCTTGCCAAGCAACTGGTATTGCTTAAAAGGAAATTCATATGGAAGTCTTGAATTAGTTGCCTTTTAGTCACTATTGCTAAAATAAAGATCACTAATGGGTGTGTCAAAGTTAAACACCCCAATGGGATTTTTCCATTGCTGTATAAAGGTCATTGCATGCAGAAAACAAATGTAGGGTGAAAGCAGTTGGTCTCCAGCCCTCTGCATTCTCAGTATAGTTGAGATAACACTTTCTCTGCTTTGTTTGTAGATGTCCTGAAGAGAGGTGGCAATGCTGCTGATGCTGCAGTTGCTGTAGCTGCTGCCCTCAATGTCACTGAACCCACCAGCACTGGCATTGGCGGTGACTGCTTCTGTCTGTTTTACAGAGCAGAGGACAAAAAGGTCTATGGACTCAATGGAAGGTAGTGTTTATGGTGCATTCTTTTCTGGTCCTGTACAAAAAAAAATATGAAAGTATATCCCATATGAATCCATGTATTACTGCATTTTAAAGGGGAACTGAAGTAAGAGGTATACGGAGGCTGCCATATTTATTTCCTTTTAATCAATACCAGTTGCCTGGCAGCCCTGCTGGTCTATTTCTCTGCAGTAGTATCTGAATAACACCAGAAACAAGCGTGCAGCTAGTCTTGTCAGATCTGACTTTAAAGTCTAAAACACCTGATCTGCTGCATGCTTGTTCAGGGGCTATTAGATGCAGAGGATCAGCAGGGCTGCCAGGCAACTGGTATTGCTTAAAAGGAAATAAACATGGCAGTCTCCATATACCTCTCTCTTCAGTTCCCCTTTAACCTGCCTGGCGTTCTATTAAGATCGCCAGGCAGGCTGCGGGAGGGTTTTTTTTTAATAAAAAAAAAACTATTTCATGCAGCCAACTGAAAGTTGGCTGCATGAAAGCCCACTAGAGGGCGCTCCGGAGGCGATCTTCCGATCGCCTCCGGCGCCCAGAATAAACAAGGAAGGCCGCAATGAGCGGCCTTCCTTGTTTTGCTTATATCGTCGCCATAGCGACGAGCGGAGTGACGTCATCGACGTCAGCCGACGTCGTGACGTCAGCCGCCTCCGATCCAGCCCTTAGCGCTGGCCGGAACTTTTTGTTCCGGCTGCGCAGGGCTCAGGCGGCTAGGGGGGCCCTCTTTCGCCGCTGCTCGCGGCGAATCGCCGCAGAGCGGCGGCGATCAGGCAGCACACGCGGCTGGCAAAGTGCCGGCTGCGTGTGCTGCTTTTTATTTCAGCCAAATCGGCCCAGCAGGGCCTGAGCGGCAGCCTCCGGCGGTACTGGACGAGCTGTGCTCGTCCAGACCGCCCAGCAGGTTAAGGGTGTAAGAAGCAGCCTAGGCAAAACAAACAACAAACAAACAAACACAGAACATTTTCTCCTGGCGGACTCAAAGCGCCAGAGCTGCAGCCACTAGGGCACGCTCTATAGGCATTAGCAGTGTTAGGGAGTCTTGCCCAAGGTCTCCTACTGAATAGGTGCTGGCTTACTGAACAGGAGGAGCTGAGATTCAAACCCAGGTCTCCTGTGCCAGAGGCAGAGCCCTTAACCAGTACACTATCCAGCTGCCTAAAACGTGTACATTTATTTTCTCTGGTTGGCACTTTAATGGGAACCTGGGCTGAGAGGGTTATGAGGGCTGCCATATTTATCTCCTTTCAAGCGATGCAAGTTGCCTGGCTGTCCCCTGATCCTGTGTCTCTAATACTTTTCACAATAGACCCCAAACAAGCATGCAGCAGATCAGGTGCTCTGACTCGTCTGACTACATTGTGTGCTTGTTTCAGGGTTGACTCAGACACTACTGACGCCAGAAGGTTACCAGGACTGTCGGGCAACTGGTATTTTTTTTTAAAAGGAAATGAATATGGCAGCCTCCCTATCACTCTCACCTTGGCTTTTCTTTAACGTACACATGTATGGGAATGTGTGTGAGTCTGAGCTGTAATGTTTTTTTTGTTTGTTTTTTTTTATATTCACAACTTAACCAGTTTGCATTCAGAGGAACACCAGTGTAAATAATGTAATAAAAAAGTGCTTCATTTTTACAATAATTATTTATAAATGATTTAGTCAGTGCTTGCTCATTGTAAAATGTTTCCTCTCCCTGAATTACATTATGACATTTATCACATGGTGACATTTTTACTGCTGGCAGGTGATGTCAGCGGAAGTAGCTGCTGCTTGCATTTTTGGCAGTTGGAAACATCTGTTATTTCCCACAATGCAACAAGGCTCCTATAGTGAAATGTCAAGACCTCTATGCTGTGAGGCACTGACATCACACTGTGGGAGGGGTTTCACCACAATGTCTGCCATACAGAGCCCCCGCTGATCCGTTTGAGAAAAGAAATAGATTTCTCATGGGAAAGGGGGTATCAGCTACTGATTGGAATGAAGGTCAATTCTTGGTTATGGTTTCTCTTTAACCACTTGAGGACCTAGGGCTTTCTACCCCTTAAGGACCAGGCACTTTTTTTCCATTCAGACCACTGCAGCTTTCACGGTTTATTGCTCGCTCATACAACCTACCACCTAAATGAATTTTGGCTCCTTTTCTTGTCACTAATAAAGCTTTCTTTTTGTGCTATTTGATTGCTGCTGCGATTTTTACTTTTTATTATATTCATCAAAAAAGACATGAATTTTGGCAAAAAAATGATTTTTTTTTTACTTTCTGTGCTGACATTTTTCAAATAAAGTAAAATTTCTGTATACATGCAGCGCGAAAAATGTGGACAAACATGTTTTTGATTAAAAAAAACCCATTCAACCTATATTGATTGGTTTGGGTAAAAGTTATAGCGTTTACAAACTATGGTGCAAAAAGTGAATTTTCCCATTTTCAAGCATCTCTGACTTTTCTGACCCCCTGTCATGTTTCATGAGGGGCTAGAATTCCAGGATAGTATAAATACCCCCCAAATGACCCCATTTTGGAAAGAAGACATCCCAAAGTATTCACTGAGAGGCATAGTGAGTTCATAGAAGATATTATTTTTTGTCACAAGTAAGCGGAAAATGACACTTTGTGACAAAAAAAAAAAAGTTTCCATTTCTTCTAACTTGCGACAAAAAAAAAAGAAATCTGCCACGGACTCACCGTGCCCCTCTCTGAATACCTTGAAGTGTCTACTTTCCAAAATAGGGTCATTTGTGGGGTGAATTTACTGTGCTGGCATTTTGGGGGGTGCTAAATTGTAAGCACCCCTGTAAAGCCTAAAGGAGCTCATTGGACGTTGGGCCCCTTAGCGCACCTAGGCTGCAAAAAGAGGTCACACATGTGGTATTGCCGTACTCAGGAGAAGTAGTATAATGTGTTTTGGGGTGTATTTTTTATACATACCGATGCTGGGTGGGAGAAATATCTCTGTAAATGACAATCTTTTGATTTTTTTTACACACAATTGTCCATTTACAGAGAGATTTCTCCCACCCAGCATGGGTATGTGTAAAAATACACCCCAAAACACATTATACTACTTCTCCTGAGTACGGCGATACCCCATGTGTGGCACTTTTTTGCACCCTAACTGCGCTAAGGGGCCCAAAGTCCAATGAGTACCTTTAGGATTTCACAGGTCATTTTGAGACATTTGTTTTCAAGACTACTCCTCACGGTTTAGGGCCTCTAAAATGCCAGGACAGTATAATAACCCCACAAATGACCCCATTTTAGAAAGAAGACACCCCAAGGTATTCCGTTAGGCGTACGGTGAGTTCATAGAAGATTTTATTTTTTGTCACAAGTTAGCGGAAATTGATTTTTATTGGTTTTTTTCACAAAGTGTCATTTTCCGCTAACTTGTGACAAAAATAAAATCTTCTATGAACTCACCGTACTCCTAACAGAATACCTTGGGGTGGGGCGTGGTTTGGCGCCGCTCGAGAATGGCTGCGTGAGACGTGTGCTCTGCCATAGACCCGCTCTCTCTTCCAGCCTCCGGCTACAATGAACACGAGCAGACCTCCAAAAAAGAGCCAGCAGACACATAAAGCCTCCGGGACCTCGGAGATATCGACTGGAAAGCACATACCGGAATATTTTCGCCCTCAGAAGGCAGGACAACCTAGGCCTCAAACCGGCAAGATGGCGCCTGAGTCTCCAACAGACGATTCCTCCCCGCAGGCCTCCTCGCTAGACTCCGGGTTAAGTCCGGGCAAAGGAGTGATAGATCGCCTCAACAACATGCCTACTACGGAGATAATGAAAGCCATCGCCTCGGACATTAAGAACACCTTGGCTGCCGCTATCGCAGAACTCCGGGAAGACGTGACGCAGATCAGCAAACGTTTGTCAGTAGTAGAGCAGGACAACACAAGCATCAAACAACAGGTCAGTGAACTCCAGAGTCAATCTACATATCGAGACTCAAAGATGCTGGACTTTCAACAAAGATTAGAAGATCTTGATAACAGGGGCAGACGTAATAATATAAGAGTGAGGGGCCTGCCGGAATCGGTCTCTAACGACCAGATCAGATCCGCCATTACAGCAATCTTTAACCAACTACTTGAACGGCCCACAGATGCACCGATCGATCTTGAGAGGGCGCATAGGGCTTTGAGGCCTAGGAAAAATGATGATGATCCACCACGGGATGTGATTTGCTGTTTCGCCAGCTTTACCCTTAAAGAGGAAGTCATGAGAAAGGCAAGAGAGCAAGATGGAATTACTTATAATGATGCTGATATAAAACTTTTTCAGGACTTATCCGCTATAACACTCCAGAATAGAAGAGCACTTAAGCCGCTGTTGCAAGTCCTCAGGGAAAAAAACATTACCTATCGGTGGAGATTCCCCTTCTGCCTTCATGCGACCAAAGGCACAGTCAACGCGTTAATGCGCATACCTGCGGACACCCCTCACTTCTGCAAGCTTTTGGGCCTAGCCAAGATACATCTGCCTGACTGGTTCCCAGAAAATGATGACCCTCCTGTCATTTTGAACTCAGGCCCTGTGGCGCGTTCTTCATTCAACAGGAACACACGTAAATCGCCATTTAAAGGCCCAAGATTCCAGAGCGCTAGTCGCAGAAGAAGACACAGCTCAGCGTCTGACACACAAGGAGAGCTGCCTGCAGAAAATCCGCAAGACGACACGGTAGAACTGGAAGCCTCACCGTCGGATAACGAGGACAATCTCCTTACCTGAAAGATAGCGAAGCAGTGACTTTGAATATCCCTCTTCTGGGAAGACTGGTAGTATATAATTTTCAGTTTTATTCCCTTTTTATTACATATACCTACCATACTTGTCGTTCTGGCATAACAAACAGGGAGCTGTTAGTTATGCTTCCTGAAGAGAACTCTTTTTTGATGTTCTATGCCTACTTTTCTGCGCAACTATATGCCTCAGTACATAAAAAGATTGCTCTGATAAGTTGCACTAAGAATGTCGATATATAAGCTGTTTGGTTTTCTTTTTTTTTTCTATAAGTATGTACATCTAAAGGAGCATTAGGGAATTGCTCTATAAGAAAGGGGGAAAAGATCTACCATCAATGTTTTAGAGCTATATGCATATGACTAACAAATTATTCCCTTACAGGTTCTAGATCTAGGCATCTTAACATAGGCTAGGTATTTACTCTTCTTGAATATGTGTTAGACGATATTAGATTATGACTAAACAACATATGATGCTGTTAATAGGGTAAGAGGTATTCCAGTGACCCCCCTAACTAAAAGCTCATGTTAATTGTTTTAATAAGTTCATCACTTCCTATTAGCATTAAGTTTTATGAGATAAAGAGGCAGGAGGAGAGAGAGTACCGGGTCGAGGTTTATGAAAGTACTTACTAGATAAATACTCAGCTTGATCGAACAATCAGACCCCACTCCCACCCAGCGATTATTTTATAATTGCTGAGCCTTGCTACGGTACTCTATAAGTGCTCTATACAGTAGAGACTTTGCACAACCGTAATATAATAACATAACTACTGACGAACTTAGATAATTTGCTGAAAGCGAACAAATACTCTAAGGTTTTTGACCCAGTTGCTCTTTTTGTTTATTCTCTGGGCCAACAGGATAGTCGGGACCTCACCAGGGAACTCCTGCTTTGTAAACCCTGTTAGTACTACAATGCCACCCCGGTCGGGTCAAGAAGTGCCGCCTGCTAGCTCCTGGAAAATAGCCTCATATAATGTCAAAGGCTTAAATACCCCAGAACGCAGAACAGCTCTCCTCCAATTACTTCAAAAAGAAAAAATTACTATCGCTATGATACAGGAGACCCATTTCTGCAAAACCCACATCCCCAGATTAAATGATAGGTACTATACCAGGAGCTACCACGCGGTTTCACCCTCAGGAAAGACAAAGGGCGTATCCATTTTACTGCATAAAAACTGTGCAGTTGAAATTATCAAACATCAAATTGATCCTGAGGGGCGATATGTCTTCCTTCTGGGTAAAATTGACAATAGAGAGGTCACCTTTGTGGCTATATATGCCCCTAATGAGAAACAAGCAGGTTTTATAGCTAAGGTGGTTTCACAGCTACTGACATTTGCAAAAGGAATGATTATATGGGGTGGAGATAACAACATTCCTTTAAACCCACTACTTGATACCTCTAATGGGAAGTCTACGGTGCCTTACCAATGTCTTAAAAAAATTAAGAATTCATTTAAAGATTTAACCCTGATTGATATCTGGAGGATTTTCAATCCTAAGGGTAGAGATTTTACTTTCTACTCTAACCCACACAAAAAATACTCTCGTATCGATTATGTTATGATATCGCAACCAGACCTACACCTTGTCAAGGACGTGGGAATTGGCACCTTGGGCTTCTCTGACCACGCTATGGTTTATTTCTCTATCACATTCCCTACTCATAGACACAAACAATATAATTGGAGGCTGAACCCAGAACTCTTGGAAGATCTGGAGACTAATGACACAATTAAGAAACTTTTGACAGAATATTTCCAGTTAAACTCTAAAGAGGGGATCTCACCTCTGACTGTTTGGGAGGCCCATAAGCCGGTGATACGAGGGGAATTGATCAAAATCGGGGCAAGGAAAAAAAGAGAATACTTCTTCCGGTTAGACTCATTACTGCAAAAAATTGCGGTCTTAGAAAAGACCCACAAATTATCTATGGACTCCAAAAACCTAGCTGAATTAACGTCCCTTAGGACAGAACTCAAGACTTTATTGGATAGAAAGGCCAAAAGTATCCTTCTATACTCGGAAGCCTCTTTCTACGAGTGGAGTAATAGACTGGGTACACAACTAGCTAGAAGGCTTAGAAAAAGAAAAGCTAAACAACAAATCACAGCTATCAGGGACCGGGAGGGTGTGCTGAGGCATACCCAACAGGAAATAGCAGACGCCTTTCGGCAGTATTACCTAGACCTCTATAATCTTCATAAAAAACAGGATTCCCCACTCGAGCAATTAACTAAGAAAGATAAGATAGTCAAATATCTAAAGTCCTGGGGATTTAAGACACTAGACAAGCCAATTATAGACGAGTTAGAACTACCTATAACTATTTCTGAGTTCCTTTACACAGTGAAACACCTTAAGGTGGGTAAGAGTCCTGGCCCAGACGGCTTAATTTCAGCTTACTATAAAGCCTTTGCTAAAGACTTAGCACCTTTTTTTACTAAAGCGGTTAATGGTATCACCATCTCCACTACCCCCTCAAAACAATTCCTCGAGGCACATGTAACCATTATTCACAAAGAAGGCAAGGATCCTACCTCCTGTGCGAGTTATCGTCCTATCTCTTTATTAAACAATGACGCCAAGATATTTGCCAAAATCTTGGCAAATAGAATTTCCCCTCTACTTCCCAGTATTATTAACCCAGACCAAGTGGGCTTTGTCCCAGGCAGGGAGGGTAGGGATAACACCACAAAGGCAATAGGGGTACACGATTGGCTTTCTCGGCGTTCAGTGGAGGGTTTTTTTCTCTCCACGGACGCCGAGAAGGCTTTCGATAGAGTAGACTGGGATTACATGAGAGAAGTCATTACTACGCTTGGTTTTGGCCCCTCACTTATGGCCTGGATTAACATTCTGTACTCCAACCCATCTGCCTGTGTAAAGGCCAATGGAATTCTCTCCAACCATTTTGACATCACAAATGGCACGAGGCAGGGCTGCCCATTGTCCCCTCTAATATACGTTCTCACGCTGGAGCCCTTCTTAAACTTTGTACGTAATAATGGCAAGATCGCAGGAGTCAAAATAGGCAAAAAAATCTTTAAGGTAGCAGCGTTCGCGGACGACATGTTGTTTTTCTTGACAGATCCACAGCACACCCTCCCGGTCTTGATTAAAGCTCTGCAGGACTTTGGAGATCTTTCAAACCTGAAAATTAATTTTGGGAAATCATGGGCCCTTGGTGTTACTCTCAGGCAGTCGGAGATTGAGACCTGTTCTACTAACTTCCCCTTTAGATGGGAAACCAAAGCCATCACTTATCTTGGGATGAAAATCCCAGTAAATCTTGGTGAGTTATTTGCAATCAACTACCTACCTCTCGAGGCAAAGATAAAAACAGATATTGTAAACTGGAATGCTCTTAGGGGTTTATCATGGTTTGGCAGGATGGCGGTCACTAAGATGACCATCCTCCCAAAGCTTTTATACCTGTTCCAGGTGGTTCCGACTGAAGTCCCCTTGAGTTATATCCAAAACCTACAAACAAGTATCAATAAATTTGTATGGGCAAATAAAAGAATTAGGATCAGAGACGAAATCCTCTCTCTGCCTTTCGAGTCAGGAGGAGCAGGCTTACCTAATTTAAAACTCTACTACTATGCATCACACTTACTTAGAGTAACTGACTGGACAGCCTCAGCCCCACAAAAAGACTGGATAGAATTAGAACAGGCAGCAGGCGGCATCTTCATGCCAGGACTGGCATAGATTTCCCCCCAATCTTTTACACAGCTTGACATTAGCCACCCCTTAATTAAGGCAACATATAAAATCTTCCACAAGTGCTCTGTGAACTTCCAGATCTCACAATCTCCAGGACCTATGACTCCTCTGGTGGGAAATCCAGATTTCATCCCCGGGGAGTCCTCCAGATACCTGCAATCTTGGAACATAAAGTCTACCCCTAGAATTCTTAACTTTGTACACTCAGGCGGAGTTAGAGACCTGACAGACACCCAACACCCAGATCCAGACGTACAAATACCTAAGTGGGTTTATTTTCAGATACGACACTTTATTCTCTCACAGAAAGTGAGAAACAAGGCTCTGACGCCTCTCACAGTATTTGACAAAAAATGTCTAGAGGTGTCCCCAAGGGAACATATGCTGTCTTGGGCTTATTCCCTGCTTTTGACCGCCAGGCCAGGACCGAGGTTACACTTCCGAGAAAAATGGAATAATCTTCTCCCAGCCCCCTTAACAGATGACCAATGGGCAACCATTTTTACTAACACCCACAAATCAGTAAGAGATACAAACTCCAAAGAACAGAACTTTAAATTTCAAACTCTCTGGTATAGAACCCCATCGGTCCTGCACAAATTTAACCCAAATTATGCTAATACCTGCTGGAGATGTAACAAAGCTCCTGGAGATCTTTTGCATATAGCCTGGAACTGCCCAAAGTTAGACTCTTTCTGGCATGAAGTACACAGAATTATAGGAGTGGTCTCTGGTATGGCGGTCAAGTTCTCCCCAGATACCTATCTTCTACACAATTCAACCACATCTCCCCCCGCATACAGGAAGTCTATTTTACCCCACATGATAAACTCAGCAAGAGCCCTTATACCCGCATACTGGAACACACCTACCATCCCTACTATCAAGGCCTGGTTCCAGAGACTCAATAAAATAAAAGATCTGGAAGAAATAATATTGATTGCCCATGACCAAACTCATAGAATTTCTACTACCTGGGCTGTGTGGTACGAATTTCAAAGCTCTGACGAATACAAAACTGTTATGGAATAGGAAAATCGTGGGTGGGCAGTGATAACCCCCTCCAACATTGTCCCTTTCATCCTGGAAAAGGTCCCGACTCTCAAAACCGCTATATTCTTATCACTATACTTAATACTCTTAAGGCTTATGAACCGTATTTTCAACAAGAGAACAGGGTCTACTTCCAATATAAGACCTCTAAGACAAACACCATATATGACTAGGGCAAATTTTTCACTACTTCCTTATATGGGTCCACTTAATTCCATAAGTTTGGCTCTTTTAAGCACATAAACACCTAGCTTGGGAGGCCCTCAGATCATTAGTAATAGAACACCGCATCCACCCCAACGCTAGCTATTAGGAATGGAATATGAATGACTCTAAGGTTATATTTCTACTATTGGCTCTGTCTTATTTTGCATCATATATAAGAAAGTTATGTTCTGCTACTTAGTAAGCTAGGAAAAAAAAAAAACAGAAAACTTATTTTTTTGGGAGCTTGATATCACTGTTTGAGTGACTTTTCTGATGATAACATAATAGAAGCGTTTTTTTTGTTTTTTTCCTGTTTGTAAAGACTTGATTATTTGACATATGTGTATTGCATCTTTATAACTTGTTATCCTGTTATAAGCTTTCAAATAAAATATATATTGAAAATGAAAAAGAATACCTTGGGGTGTCTTCTTTCTAAAATGGGGTCATTTGTGGGGTTCCTATACTGCCCTGGCATTTTAGGGGCCCTAAACCGGGAGGAGTAGTCTTGAAACGAAATTTCTCAAAATGACCTGTGAAATCCTAAAGGTACTCATTGGACTTTGGGCCCCTTAGCGCAGTTAGGGTGCAAAAAAGTGCCACACATGTGGTATCGCCGTACTCAGAAGTAGTATAATGTGTTTTGGGGTGTATTTTTACACATACCCATGCTGGGTAGGAGAAATATCTCTGTAAATGGACAATTGTGTGTGAAAAAAAAAAAAGCAAAAGATTGTCATTTACAGAGATATTTCTCCCACCCAGCATGGGTATGCGTAAAAATAAAATCTTCTATGAACTCACCGTACTCCTAACGGAATACCTTGGGGTGTCTTCTTTCTAAAATGGGGTCATTTGTGGGGTTCCTAAACTGTGCGGGCATTTCAGGGGCCCTAAACCGTGAGGAGTAGTCTTGAAACGAAATTTCTCAAAATGACCCTTGAAATCCTAAATGTACTCATTGGACTTTGGGCCCCTTAGCGCAGTTAGGGTGCAAAAAAGTGCCACACATGTGGTATCGCCGTACTCAGGAGAAGTAGTTTAATGTGTTTTGGGGTGTATTTTTACACATACCCATGCTGGGTGGGAGAAATATCTCTGTAAATGACAATCTTTTGATTTTTTTTACACACAATTGTCCATTTACAGAGAGATTTCTCCCACCCAGCATGGGTATGTGTAAGAATACACCCCAAAACACATTGTACTACTTCTCCTGAGTACGGCGATACCACATGGGTGGCACTTTTGTGCACCCTAACTGCGCTAAGGGGCCCAAAGTCCAATGAGCACCTTCAGGCTTTACAGGGGTGCTTACAATTTAGCACCCCCCCCCACACACACACACACACACACTTGCCAGGACAGTTAACAAACCCCACAAATGACCCAATTTTGGAAAGAATACACGCTAAGGTATTCCATGAGGGCCATGGTGAGTTCATAGAAAATTTTATTTTTTGTCACAAGTTAGCGGAAAATGACATTTTGTGGAAAAAAAAACAACACAATTTCTGCTAACTTGTGACAAAAAATAAAATATTCTATGAACTCACCATGCACCTAACGGAATACTTTGGGGTGTCCTCTTTCCAAAATGGCATCATTCGTGGGGTCTGTCCTGGCATTTTAGGGTCTCTGCAATCATTACATGTATGGCCAGTATTAGGAGTTTCTGCTATACTCCTTATATTGGGTATAAGGGTAATGCACTCTGGGCTGAAAGGAAAAATGAACGTCAAACAATCAATCAATCAATGTGGATGAAAAAATATCTGCCAAAAAAATTTGAAAAAAATAAAGAGGGGAAGGCGTCTGCCAGGACATAGGAGCTGCCGCCCCAAAAATCCAAACCCACCAGCTCGTATGCCCTGGCAAACCTGATTTATCCATTCACACCGATCGATGTGGATGAAGAAATCATTGCCAGAGTTCTTTTTTGATACAAAGTGCTTGCCAAAGCATATGAAACCCCAACACCACTCCTCGGCCCATATGCCTCGGCAAACGTATCTTTTTGACTGCGGAGGAGAAATCTCGTCCTGCAGCGCTACATGCACCGACTTGTGTGTAAGCTGACAGATGCACAATGTTCTGTCAGGATGCACCATCAGTGCTGCAGCTTGTTAGTCGTTCGCTCGGTCCACCTGGAAGGTTATTGGATGGAAAAAGAGAAAAAAAAATACAAAAAAACCCAAAAAACAAGCAAGCAGCAAAGCAATTACTTCATTAACATTAATAAACTTTGAACTTTTTAAATAAAAAACTTAACATTGCAAGCCAAACATTAACTTCTTTGCTTACCTGTTTTTTTGTTTTTTTTAACTTACCTCCCGAGGACAAACCTCTCCTCCCTCATGGAACAATGTGCGAAGTGCAAATCGCACAGAGTTGTGGTACATTACGCAATTTGTCCCAAGTGAAAGGAGAGGTTTCTGGCAGCCCTGTGTATTAGGGTCTCTGGAAACCCGATGTTTGGTTTCACACTGCATATTGACATATCCGGTGGGTCGAGCCCGCCGCACCGTATCGTCCAAAACAGACCTTCAGGCAATACCACAAGAGTAGCATTCGGCCTAGTAATGAACTGCGTCGCCATAGACTAACATGACTTCCGCGCCAATTGATATTGCCACAGAAGCCACGCAGTAACGTAGGCATGCACTAGCGTTAAGTCAAGCACTTCCGGCGTAGGGGGGGACCGCAAAGTGTGACTTTTGCTAGGCATTTTGCCCTAACGCATCGCAGCAGTGTGAAATAGCACTGAGAGACCCTTGTGTGCCTACCGCTGTGTGTGGAGTTCCCTACTCTCTAATAGTGTACCTGCTCGTGGTACCTCTCAAAACACTCCCCTAGGCATAGGCCAGGCTGGTCAGGACAGGTGGGACAATAAACAGTGGTGTCACGCCTTATTCCAGCCCTGCTGCAGACACGACAGCGTTTTCTTCGAATTCGTTGACCTGGGGTACTCGGAATTGGATAGGCGTAATGCCTTCCATGCAGCCGGCTAGTTGCATTTTGGGGTTGGGCCACGGCACCTCCTGGATACAGGAGTTCCATCACGATCTGTTTATTAAATTGAATAAACGATCCAGTTCTCCCAGCCTTACTGTAGAGAACAAAGCTGTTGTAAATTACCAATTGAATGAGGTAAAAAGACACTTTTTTTATACTAGCGTCTTGTTTTTCGGGCAACTAAATAGGGCGCTAACCTCTGGTCATTGAAGTCCACCCCTCCCATGTTAGTATTATACTCATGGACGACAAGGGGTTTTTAAATTACCTCAGTTCGCCGTTGAATTTCAACTGTCGTGTCTGCATGAATGGTGGACAGGAAGTAAACCTCCCTCTTGTCCTTCCATTTCACCGCGAGCAGGTCGTCAGCACACAAGGCGGCCCTCTGCCCCCGTTGAAGTCTGGTGGTAATGAGCCGTTGGGGGAAGCCCCGGCGACTGGGCCACACGGTGCCACAGCATCGGATTTTTTCTATTTTTAAGTGCTGAAAGAGGGCCACACTTGTGTAATAATTGTCCACAAAAAGATGGTACCCCTTCTGGAACAAGGGTGACACCAAGTCCCACACAACCTTTCCACTGCTCCCCAGGTAGTCAGGGCATCCGACCGGCTCCAATTTTGAGTCTTTTCCCTCATAGACCCTGAAATAAGATGTATAGCCTGTGGCCCTTTCACAGAGCTTATACAGTTTCACCCCATACTGGGCGCGCTTGCTTGGGCTGTACTGTTTGATGCGAAGGCGCCCGGTAAAGAGTATGAGGGACTCGTCTACGCAGATGTCCTGGTCAGGGGTATAAGCATCTGCAAATCTGGATGACAGGTGGTCTATGAGGGGTCGAATTTTGTGGAGCCGGTCAAAAGCAGGGTGGTCACTTCGATGACAGGTTTTGTTGTTATTGAAGTGCAGGAAGCGCAGGATGTTCTCAAATCGTGTCCTGGACATGGCAGCAGAGTACAGGGGAACATGATATGCTGGGTCCGTAGACCAATAAGACCGCAACACATTCTGCTTTACTAGTCCCGTGTGAAGGAGAAGGCCCAAAAAATTTTAATTTCGGAAACTTGGACTGGTTTCCACCGAAAAGGCTGGGCAAGGAACTTTTCCGGATTGGCGGTTATATATTGTGTGGCCTTACGGTTGGTCTCTGCCACAACTAAGTCTAAGAGATCCTGGGTGAAGAACAGATAGAAAAAGTCTAGGGCCGATCCTAGATTATCTGTCTCCACCTGGACTCCAGACTGGGCGGTGAAAGGGGGAAGTACGGGTGCGGCGGAATCAGGGGATTGCCAATTTGGGTTTGCCAGCACCTCTGGTAAACTAGGGGTAGTACGGGCTCGTCTTCTTGGTGGCTGCGACTGGGATCTTACTGCACGTGCCACCGAACCAGTTTCAACTTCCATGCTGGTGCTCGCCACTTCACCAGGGTCTACGGAAGTACTGGTGCTAGGTCCAGGAGATGTTGTGCTGCTGGTGCCTGCCCCACCATGAAATCTCAGATCAGCACGAACACCACTCTGCTGCCCTTGAGGCTGATCCTGCGCCACCTGCGGTCCAACAACATGTGGTGTGGTACGCCTGGCTTTAGCCGGGACCTCAACCTCGTCATCACTATCGGTCAGTGAGCCACTGCTCAATTCAGGTTCAAACTCTGACCCGGAAGATTCGTCGAATGAGGCGTCCCAATCGTCCTCATCCGACTGGGCCATGTACCTGAGAACCTCATCATCGGAATACCCCTTTCTTGCCATGGTGGGCTGCAAAATTTAGGGGGTATTCCTCTGAGACTACGCAGAAAAAAAGAGCACCTACCTAGCAAAAGGGAGTATTTGAGAGGTAGAAAGCTGTGGTCACTGAGTTTTGATAAAAAAATAAATCAAAACTGAGGTTTACAGTGCCACAGCTATTGTACAGTGTTTTTTGCAGTGATCAGAAAAAAAATTCTGTCACTGCAGTGGGGTGGGCTGAACGCAAGTGCAGGCGAACGATCAGGCCTGATCGGGCAAACAATGCGGTTTTTATTGTGGATCCTAGTGACCCTAATAGATCTGACTGCAAACAGTAATGATCACTTACAGATACTATATAGTACCAATGTTGATTAGCGACAGTGATGACGCTAATTAGTGACTGTGGTGCAGTGGGCTGAGCACTAACTGACACTTACAAAGGGGCCTAGCTAACTGGCCTAACTGCTAACACTAGTGATACTAAAAAAGTGACAGTTTTCACTGATCACTGTTTTTAGATCACTAGGATAGTGACAGGGGGGTGGTGGTGAGTGGGGAATCAGAGGCAATCAGAAACAGTCACAGGACAATCAAAGGCAATCACAGGGCAATCGCAGGCCAATCACAGGGCACTCAGTTCACGGGACAATCAAAGCCAATCACGGGACAATCAAAGCCAATCACAGGGCAATCAAACCAATCACTGCACAATCAAAGCCGATCACGGAACAATCTAAGCCGATCACGGGACAATCAAAGCCGATCACGGGACAATCAAAGCCAATCACAGGCCAATCACAGGCCAATCACGGGACAATCAAATACAATTACAGCACAATCAAATACAATGCACTGGGAAGGTGATTGGGGGGGGGGGGGTCTGAGGGCGATCAGAGGGTGTGGGGGGTTGACTAGGTGTCCGCACGGGGCAGACTGGGTCCTGATCTGGTGGGTGGCAGACACAGGGGGTGACGATAGGAGATCAGTGAGGGATTACAGGGGAGAATAGATGTAAACAATGCACTGGGGAGGTTATCAGCAGGGGGGGGGGGGGGGGGGTCTGAGGGCAATCTGAGGGTCTGGGTGGGTGATCAGGTGCCCCCAAGGGACAGTTTAGGGTCTGCTCTGATGGGTGGTGGTGACAAGGGGTGATAGGCAGGTGATAGACAGGTGATCAGTGGGTAAGGCAGCTGTATACAGTATACAGGGGGGGGTGGTCTGGGGGGGATCTGAGGGTAGGGGGGTGATCAGGGGACCCTAGGGGGCAGTTAGGGACCTAACCTAGGGGATAGTGTCCCTAGATAGTGACAGGGAGTGATTGATGGGTTTTTAGGTGGGTGGTGGGGTGTTAGCAGTGGTGTGCTTGGGTGGTCAGGGGGGGTTCTGAGGGCTTGGGTGGGCGATCGGGGGGGTCTGGGTGGGCTAAAGAGTGTTTTTGAAACTTATCTCCTAGGCTGCCGTCCTCTCTGATGGTCGCACGACGAGTGACCATCAGCGGAGGAGGCAGCCAGTATAATACACTTTGTTACAATAGCAAAGTGTATTATACACTCTGATTGGCCGGATCGCACAAGTTTGAAACCCGCCGGCGCTGCTGATTGGCCGGCGGGTTTCTGAGTAGGGTGGGCGGAGCCTATTGCCGGCGGCGATCGCGTCATTGATGACGCGATCGCCGCACAGCCACCGCTGATGCCGCCCCCGCCGATGGGCGTATTGCGGTCGTTTGGGCCCGGACTTTGCCGCCGCCCATCGACTGGGGGCGGTCTTCAAGTGGTTAAAGGGACTCCGAGCATCTCTCATGGGCATGCCTTTAAGCCAGACGACAAAGTCGTGCTATGACCCCTCTGGAGGAGCCTCCAATGGCCATGCGTGTCACTTCCTCTTCCGGCTTCATTCAGTTATGCACTTCTCTAACAGAGAAGACAGGGGTGACCCAGAAGTTATAACATAGCCAAGATGGCAGCCGTGATTTTTAAATTGAAATCGAACGAAAACTATTTGGTGTAGATTCAGGCATCAAATTAAAGAGGAGAGCACAAGCTACATATAGGTATGCATCTTTAAGTACTTTGCAGTACTGGTCGGAGTCTTAAAGGCATGCCCATGAGAGGTGCTCGGAGTCACTTTAAGATTCCTGTTATTTTTGATACTTTAGCTGTGCCGTATTTTTATAGAGCAGTAACTTTTTAACTACTTATGCCATGTTAGTGATATATACCTTGATTTTTTCAGTAGCTCCAGGCTTTCTTTGAGTAATATTTTTCTCCCAAAAGTATTTTATTTTATAGTCATTTTATGGTGAAACATTAGGCATAAATGCAGATTTTTTTTATTTTTCACCCTTCCTATTTTTCACATGACACGTCCCATAGTTATAAAACACATAAAAATGTTTGGCGCTTCCCGGTTAAAACAATACCCAATATGCTATATTTTATTATTTGATGAGCATGTGGTGGACCGTTATCCCCAATCTGCACATCTGTGGTGTTTGGATGCGTTCGCTAGGACGACAGTTCGGGGGCCATAGTGCTGTACAGATGCATCGCTAGGCAATGGCAGAGCGATACATCTGTAGAGCATCGGAGGCCCAGACTTTCGCCCTAGTGATTGCATCCAATCACTACAGGCGGCAGTCAATAATAGTTTATAAACAGGTATAGGTGTTGCAGGGGTTAGTATTGGATTAGTAGACTAGGCTGGGGTTAAAAATGAATTGGGGATTAAAAAAAAAAAACACTTTTTATTTTATTGGGACTATGTCACTTTAAATTTTTTTAAAAACTTTTCCAAACTTTTTTTTTCTATTTTTATTGAGTGATTGTTGCTATTGGGTAGCATCAGTCATTCACAGGACCGTGCATGTGCACGATCAGGTGCATGCACGGCTTCTTTTACTGCAGGACGTAGATTCTACGTCCTGAAACATACAGCAGCACTAATTAGGACGTAGAATCTACATCTTGGAATGTTAAGTGGTTAAAGGACTACTATTGTGAAAAATTGTAACATTTTAAAATGCATACACATGAAAAGTACATTTCTCCCAGAGTAAAATGCACTATAAATACTTACTCACTTACAACAGGCAGTAAAAAGCTGACAGATCTGACAGATTTTGGACTAGCCCATTCCCTCATGGGGGATTCTCAGTGTTACCTGTATTCTTTACAAAAACAATCCCTGGAAATAATCTATACAATAATGCTGGCTGGCCAGCCCCCTACTTATTTTAAACTATTTTGGCAGTTGAACTGAGCAACTGCTGAGCAGTAAGTGTTTTTGTAAATAAAACAAATAAAAAAACCTGAGCCCAAACCTTTCACTCTGCCTATTATGGCTTTGATTAAATAAACTGGTGAAATTCAATATTAAGTTAATAAATTTGAAAGGTTACAATGGATTACCGGCAGATTTGATGAGCCTGCAAAACTAACCTGGACTAATAAAACAATAATCTCCTATTAGATGACAATGGTTTGTAATCCTTGGTTACGTCATAGCAACTGTGCCAAAAGATTAGTGAATCACTGGTTGTGCCACTGCAGACACATCTACACACCCAGTGACTTCACAATTCCTGTCCAGGTTTAGGGCTCGTTTCCATTTTCCTGTGGCTCTGTGCTGCGCGTCACTCCCGGCAGGTGGGGCAGGGCTTGAAATCTCATTCATTACTGAATGTGATCGTGGCCTGAAACACCCTGAAATGCAGTAAACCATGTGCGGTGATTCAGTGCTAAATCGCCGCACATGAATGGAAACGCCAGACAGTGCAGTATATGCACTGTCTGCTGTCCCTGCGATTGCGTTTCCATAAGCGCTCATGAAAGGGTGTTATATGGAAACGAGCCCATACAGGATCACTTATGTAGTGTAATGATCTCCAACATGAAGATGTCCTTGTAACTCATTCCCCATGTGTTTTATTATTGTTATGTGCAAGACACAGAACATTTATATTGTGCTTTTCTCCTGGCGGACTCAAAGCGCCAGAGCTGCAGCCACTAGGACGCGCTCTATAGGCACTAGCAGTGTTAGGGAGTCTTGCCCAAGGTCTCCTCACTGAATAGGTGCTGGCTTCCTGAACAGGAAGAGCCAAGATTCCAACCCTGGTCTCCTGTGTCAGAGCCCTTAAAGGACAACCGAGGTGACGTGATATGATTAGATAGACATGTGTATGTCTAGTGCCAAGCGCACAAATAATTAGGCTGTGTTCCTTTTTTTCTTTTTCTGCCTAAAAGAGTTAAAAATCAGTTATGCAAGTGACAGTTTCTGACTGGGTCGGGACCAGGTCAGACTATAGCATAACCCTCACTGATTAGTAATTACAGCCATAAAGCACTTTTCTGTCAGTAAATGGCTTCTGAGAGCAGAACAGAGATAAAAAAAGGGTCAATCATTCATAGATTTGAGCTCTGGCATGCTTCACTGAAGATGTCATTGAGCACAGAGAATGAAACAGTAAAAACTTAAAAACTACATTTAAATATAAAAGTAAACTGTGTGACATCTAAAAAAAAAGTCATTTTAAGGAGGAGGAGGATGGATACAATTGTTTTTCTCATCAGTTTTTTTTTCCACCTCAGATGTCATTAACTAATGCACATTGCTAAATATCCTTGCTGCACAGAGCTGTAGAAGGTGTTGTCTATGGGGGCTGCCATCTTGCTTTCTGCAAATCTTGAAAATGATGTTACTTGCTTCTAACACCCTATCAGGGTCTAAACAATTATTTTCTTCCTCTAAGCTTCTTTGAAATAAAAATATTTACATGTGACAATGAGGTCAGGATTAGGGATTGTGTCAGCAGTGAGGGACAGCCCAGTCACTCAGTAGTTTAACCTCTTGAGAACCATGGTGGTAAACCCCCCTAGTGACCAGCCTAATTTTCCCTTAATTGGCCACTGCAGCTTTAAGGCCAAGCTGCAGGGCCGTATATCTCTGCACACAAGTGATCCCCCCCCCCCTTTTCTCCCCACCAACAGAGCTCTCTGTTGGTGAGGTCTGATCGCCCCCCCTGTGTTTATTTTATTTTTTTATAAATATTTGTTTGGGTTTTTTTAAAATATTTTTTGCCATTTTCTTTTTTTTTCTTTCTAAATCCCCTCCCTCCCCCCAGCCGGCCAATCACGGCGATCAGCTGTCATAGGCTTCTGCCTATGAGAGCCGATTGCTCTCTTGTCCCCCAGAGGGACAGCCGTGTGACACGGCTGTCCCCAGTGCAGCGCTGCTGCTGATCGCAGCGCTGCACATGTAAATACACGGCGGTTTCGCCGTGTACCAGTCTCCCGAGCGGCGATCGCCGCTCGGAGACTAAAGGCGGAGCTCAGCTCCGCCCACCAAGCGGGAGATGCGCGCGGAACCCCCCCGTAAACTGCTGCCGCAGGACTTTCCGCCAATTGGCGTTAGCTGGTCCTGGGGCTGCCGCCGCGGCCACGCCTACTGGCGTGACGCGGGCGGCAAGCGGTTAACACTTACTACCTTTGCTAAACGACCAGAGATGTGCAAGCGATGAGGTATGTGTGGAATTGTGTATGTAAGGGGAGCTCACCCAGAGTTATTATTTGTGACATTCGGGTTCACTTTAAGCCTCTATATTTCTCTCATGACAGATGTACTTTAATTAAGTTTCCATCAAGTGATGGTTTTACATCATGACAAAAAAAACTGAGTCACTTTCATATGCTGTAAAATGTTATTGTTAACCACTTCCCGACCGCCGTATATACAATTGGCGGCCGGGAAGTGGACGCCGCAAGGACCGCCGTATTGACAATTGGCGGCGGTCCTTGTATGGGCATGGGCGGAGCGATCGCGTCATCCGTGACGCGATCCTCCGCCTCCGCCTGGCGCCGCTCACCCGCCGCAACATCCCGCCGGCAATACGGAAGCGCCGGCGGGATGTTAACCCGACGATCGCCGCATACAAAGTGTATAATACACTTTGTAATGTTTACAAAGTGTATTATACAGGCTGCCTCCTGCCCTGGTGGTCCCAATGTCCGAGGGACCACCAGGGCAGGCTGCAGCCACCCTAGTCTGCACCAAGCACACTGATTTCCCCCCCCCCCCTGCCCCAGATCGCCCACAGCACCCATCAGACCCCCCCCTGCCCACCCCCCAGACCCCTGTTTGCACCCAATCACCCCCCTAATCACCCATCAATCACTCCCTGTCACTATCTGTCAACGCTATTTTTTTTTATCCCCCCCTGCCCCCCGCTCCCTCCTGATCACCCCCCCACCCCTCAGATTCTCCCCAGACCCCCCCCCCCATGTACTGTATGCATCTATCCCCCCTGATCACCCGTCAATCACCCCCTGTCACTGCCACCCATCAATCAGCCCCTAACCTGCCCCTTGCGGGCAATCTGATCACCCCCCCCCCACACCAATAGATCGCCCGCAGATCCGACATCAGATCACCTCCCAAATCCATTGTTTACATCTATTCTCTCCTCTAAACACCCACTAATTACCCATCAATCACCCCCTATCACCACCTCACCACCTGTCACTTTTACCTATCAGATCAGACCCTAATCTGCCCCTTGCGGGCACCCAATCACCCGCCCACACGCTCAGATTGCCCTCAGACCCCCCCCCCTCCTTATAAATTCGCCAGTGCATTAATTACATCTGGCCTTCCCTGTAATAACCCACTGATCACCTGTCAATCACCTGCCAATCACCTATCACCCGTCAATCACCCCCTGTCACTGCCACCCAACAATCAGCCCCTAACCTGCCCCTTGCGGGCAAACTGATCACCCACCCACACCAATAGATCGCCCGCAGATCCGACATCAGATCACCACCCAAGCGCAGTGTTTCCATCTATTCTCTCCTCTAAACACCCACTAATTACCCATCAATCACCCATCAATCACCCCTATCACCACCTGTCACTGTTACCCATCAGATCAGACCCTAATCTGCCCCTTGCGGGCACCCAATCGCCCGCCTACATGCTCAGATTGCCCTCAGACCCCCCCTTATCAATTCGCCAGTGCAATATTTACATCTGTTCTCCCCTGTAATAGCCCACTGATTACCTGTCAATCACCTATCAATCACCAATCAATCACCCCCTGTCACTGCCACCCATCAATCACCCCCTGTCACTGCCGCCCATCAATCACCCGCTGTCACTGCCACCCATCAATCAGCCCCTAACCTGCCCCTTGCGGGCAATCTGATCACCCACCCACACCAATAGATCGCCCGCAGATCCGACGTCCGATCACCTCCCAAGTGCAGTGTTTACATCTGTTCTCTACCCTAAACACCCACTAATTACCCATCAATCACCCCCTGTCACTGCTACCTATCAGATTAGACTCCTATCTGCCCCTAGGGCACTCAATCACCCGCCCACACCCTCAGAATGCCCTCAGACCCCAGCCCTGATCACCTCGCCAGTGCATTGCTTGCATCTATTCCCCCCTCTAATCACACCTTGAGACACCCATCAATCACCTCCTGTCACCCCCTAGCACAATTACCCATCAGATCAGGCCCCAATTTGCCCCGTGTGGGCTCCTGATCACTCGGCCAAACCCTCAGATCCCCCTCAGACCCCCTTCCGATCACCTCCCCAGTGCATTGATTGCATCTATTTTCCCCTCTAACCACCCCCTGAGACACCCATCAATCACCTCCTGTCACCCCCCTAGCACTCCTATCCATCAGATCAGGCCCAATACAACCTGTCATCTAAAAGGCCACCCTGCTTATGACCGGTTCCACAAAATTTGCCCCCTCATAGACCACCTGTCATCAAAATTTGCAGATGCTTATACCCCTGAACAGTCATTTTGAGACATTTGGTTTCCAGACTACTCACGGTTTTGGGCCTGTAAAATGCCAGGGCGGTATAGGAACCCCACAAGTGACCCCATTTTAGAAAAAAAGACACCCCAAGGTATTCTGTTAGGTGTATGACGAGTTCATAGAAGATTTTATTTTTTGTCAAAAGTTAGCGGAAATTGATTTTTATTGGTTTTTTTTCACAAAGTGTCATTTTTCACTAATTTGTGACAAAAAATAAAATCTTCTATGAACTCGCCATACACCTAACGGAATACCTTGGGGTGTCTTCTTTCTAAAATGGGGTCACTTGTGGGGTTCCTATACTGCCCTGGCATTTTAGGGGCCCTAAACCGCGAGGAGTAGTCTAGAAAACAAATGCCTCAAAATGACCTGTGAATAGGACGTTGGGCCCTTAGCGCACCTAGGCTGCAAAAAAGTGTCACACATGTGGTACCGCCGTACTCAGGAAAAGTAGTATAATGTGTTTTGGGGTGTATTTTTACACATACCCATGCTGGGTGGGAGAAATTTCTATGTAAATGGACAATTGTGTGTAAAAAAATCAAACAATTGTCATTTACAGAGATATTTCTCCCACTTAGCATGGGTATGTGTAAAAATACACCCCAAAACGCATTATACTACTTCTCCTGAGTACGGCGGTACCACATGTGTGGCACTTTTTTACACCCTAAGTACGCTAAGGGTCCCAAAGTCCAATGAGTACCTTTAGGATTTCACAGGTCATTTTGCGACATTTGGTTTCAAGACTACTCCTCACGGTTTAGGGCCCCTAAAATGCCAGGGCAGTATAGGAACCCCACAAATGACCCCATTCTAGAAAGAAGACACCCAAAGGTATTCCGTACGGAGTATGGTGAGTTCATAGAAGATTTTATTTTTTGTCACAAGTTAGCGGAAAATGACACTTTGTGAAAAAAAACAATTAAAATCAATTTCCGCTAACTTGTGACAAAAAAATAAAAACTTCTATGAACTCACCATACTCCTAACGGAATACCTTGGGGTGTCTTCTTTCTAAAATGGGGTCATTAGTGGGGTTCCTATACTGCCCTGGCATTTTAGGGGCCCTAAACCGTGAGGAGTAGTCTTGAAACAAAAATGACCTGTGAAATCCTAAAGGTACTCATTGGACTTTGGGCCCCTTAGTGCAGTTAGGGTGCAAAAAAGTGCCACACATGTGGTATCGCCGTACTCGGGAGAAGTAGTATAATGTGTTTTGGGGTGTATTTTTACACATACCCATGCTGGGTGGGAGAAATACCTCTGTAAATGACAATCTTTTGATTTTTTTACACACAATTGTCCATTTACAGAGGTATTTCTCCCCCCCAGCATGGGTATGTGTAAAAATACACCCCAAAACACATTGTACTACTTCTCCCGAGTATGGCGATACCACATGTGTGGCACTTTTTTGCACCCTAACTGCGCTAAAGGGCCCAAAGTCCAATGAGTACCTTTAGGATTTCACAGGTCATTTTGAGAAATTTCGTTTCAAGACTACTCCTCACGGTTTAGGGCCCCTAAAATGCCAGGGCAGTATAGGAACCCCACAAATGACCCCATTTTAGAAAGAAGACACCCCAAGGTATTCCGTTAGTAGTATGGCGAGTTCATAGAAGATTTTATTTTTTGTCACAAGTTAGCGGAAATTGATTTTAATTGTGTTTTTTCACAAAGTGTCATTTTCCGCTAACTTTTGACAAAAAATAAAATCTTCTATGAACTCACCATACTCCTAACGGAATACCTTGGGGTGTCTTCTTTCTAAAATGGGGTCATTTGTGGGGTTCCTATACTGCCCTGGCATTTTAGGGGCCCTTAACCGTGAGGAGTAGTCTTGAAACGAAATTTCTCAAAATGACCTGTGAAATCCTAAAGGTACTCATTGGACTTTGGGCCCTTTAGCGCAGTTAGGGTGCAAAAAAGTGCCACACATGTGGTATCGCCATACTCAGGAGAAGTAGTATAATGTGTTTTGTGGTGTATTTTTACACATACCCATGCTGAGTGGGAGAAAGATCTCTGTAAATGGACAATTGTGTGTAAAAAAAAATTAACAAATTGTCATTTACAGAGATATTTCTCCCACCCAGCATGGGTATGTGTAAAAATACACCCCAAAACACATTATACTACTTCTCCTGAGTACGGCAATACCACATGTGTGGCACTTTTTTGCAGCCTAACTGCGCTAAGGGGTCCAAAGTCCAATGAGCACCTTTAGGCTTTACAGGGGTGCTTACAATTTAGCACCCCCCAAAATGTCAGGACAGTAAACACACCCCACAAATGACCCCATTTTGGAAAGTAGACCCTTCAAGGTATTCAGAGAGGGGCATGGTGAGTCCGTGGCAGATTTCATTTTTTTTTTGTCGCAAGTTAGAAGAAATGGAAACTCTTTTTTTTTTTTTTTTCTCACAAAGTGTCATTTTCCGCTTACTTGTGACAAAAAATAATATCTTCTATGAACTCACTATGCCCCTCAGTGAATACTTTGGGATGTCTTCTTTCCAAAATGGGGTAATTTGGGGGGTATTTATACTATCCTGGAATTCTAGCCCCTCATGAAACATGACAGGGGGTCAGAAAAGTCATAGATGCTTGAAAATGAGAAAATTCACTTTTTGCACCATAGTTTGTAAACGCTATAACTTTTACCCAAACCAATAAATATACACTGAATGTTTTTTTTTATATCAAAAACATGTTTGTCCACATTTTTCGCGCTGCATGTATACAGAAATTTTACTTTATTTGAAAAATGTCAGCACAGAAAGTTAAAAAAATCATTTTTTTGCCAAAATTCATGTCTTTTTTGATGAATATAATAAAAAGTAAAAATCGCAGGAGCAATCAAATAGCACCAAAAGAAAGCTTTATTAGTGACAAGAAAAGGAGCCAAAATTCATTTAGGTGGTAGGTTGTATGAGCGAGCAATAAACCGTGAAAGCTGCAGTGGTCTGAATGGAAAAAAAGTGGCCGGTCCTTAAGGGGTAGAAAGCCCTAGGTCCTCAAGTGGTTAATAATAGCAAGCATGAACAACTAGGGATCAAACAAATTCTATTGTTGGAGAGGAATTCTAGTGAAAATAATGTAATAAAAAAGTGCATCATTTTTACAATAATTATGTATAAATGATTTAGTCAGTGTTTGCCCATTGTAAAAGCTTTCCTCTCCCGGATTTACATTCTAACATTGATCACATGGTGACATTTTTACTGCTGGCAGGTGATGTCACTGGAAGTAGCGACTGCTTTTTTTTTTTGGCAGTTGGAAACAGCTGTAAACAGCTATTTCCCACAATGTAACGAGGTTCACAGACAGGAAACTGCCAGGACCATGGTCCTCACAGTTTCCTGGGGGAGGGGTTTCACCACAATATCAGCCATACAGATCCCCCTGATGATCCGTTTGTGAAAGGGAATAGATTTCTCATGTAAAAGGGGGTATCAGCTACTGATTGGGATGAAGTTCAATTCTTGGGTACAGTTTCTATTTAAACTTTAGAAAGCAGAACACAGTTATGTATAGAAAGTACCCAGTCAGCCTACCACTAGTCACTGTCTACTGCAGTAGTCCCTAATGCTGGATACACACGGTGCGTTCCCGCACTCGATGCGCTGCTCGATTCCCGTCGATTCGCGGCTGCTCGATTATTTCCGACATGTCCGATTCGCTGTTTCGATGGCTCGTTAGGTCGATTTGGCATACTTTACATGACCACCGACCTAACAATCATCGAAACGTGATCGGAAATGCTCGGAAATAACCGTGCGGCCGGGAATCAAGCGGCGCATCGAGTGCGGGAACACACCGTGTGTATCCAGCATTAGAGCCTGTTCACATACGCAGCAATGTCAAGTGAGGCATACCACTTGGACTAGTGCTACACCCTTTGGTTTGTAGTACAGCCCTGCCTCAGAAAGCTGACCTGAATTATTTTATTCATGTCTAGCAGCACAGCGCTAGATGTAAATAGTAGGATTCATTTAAAGTAAATCTGGGAGAACTTTAGGTGAAAAACATGGATACTTACCTCTGGAGAGGGAACCCCCTGGATCCTACAGAGGCTTTCCCGTCCTTCCGCTCCAATGTCCTCTGTCAGGATCGGTGCTTTTCTTTGTTTTGTCTGCTGGTGGCAGTGTGACTTTAAAGAGAACCCGAGGTGTGTTTGATGAATGTTAACCTTGAATTAACTTCTACTGCCCACCAGCGGGTGGCTCCCTTCAGTCTGTGCATAGTGGCTGTTCATCCCTTGCAGGTAGTAACTGGCTGTCCTCTCCAATCAAAGGACACTAGTGAGAGGGAAAAGGAGGCTGCCGTATTTATTTCCAATGCCAAATGCCTGGTAGTCTTGCTAATCCCTATGGCTGCTATAGAGTCTGACACACACCACAGAAACAAGCACAAAGGGCATGAGTCACAAAGCTTTTTCACCTCTTTTCACCTTATCTATGCTACATTTTTAAGCTTTCAAAGACCAAAAATATATAATTAAGGCAAGAAAAGTAATATTGAAATGAAGTTAATCAGGAACAACTTACTTTGAGTGATTATTTTGCTTGTAAATGTGCTGAAAGGTTATTTTTGTTAATTAGGTGATTAATAAGACATTTATGAAAAATGTTGTGAATAGAGCCCAACATCTTATTTTCTCCAGCATTCTCCACTGTCCTCCAACCTCGTCTAGATTTTTTTCTGCTCTAAGGAAGATCACAGTGTGATATAATAATGGTGTTAATAATGTGTGCAGGTGATTAACTAAGTCTAAGCTTAGTACATCCTGCCTACCAGGTAAGCACCATCGATGTGGAGGAACTGTAATCTCTCATAGTCTCCTGCACATCACAAACCATTACTGGCGTGACTCCAGTAAAATCAATAGGGAAACGTTGAATGGAAGTGGTCATGTACCTATTTATCAACATGCCAAATCAGAGATGACCATGCAACACGATGCTCTGCAATGTGCAGTATAAAAAAAAAAAAAAACTTCAGCATTCTTTAATTTATACCCCATGCATACTGTAATATACTGCCACTGTAACATTGATTTTTATGATGCTGGTGATACATGAACAAACATTTAATAAAGGTGCCTGTTTAAAATAGTGCAGGATATCAGTAAATGTAAGGATATTCTACTACTTCATATATATATTTTATTTATTTATTTATTGGATTTCTATAGCACCAACATATGCAGCGCTGGACAATACATAAGATTACAGACAGGGGGTGACTGACAACACAATACAGGTAGTAAGTAATAAAATACAATAACACAATACAGGTAATAAGAAATAAGGTACACAAGACAATACAGGTAGTAATACAATGCCAGCTCATACACTGGAGTGGTAGTGCTAATAATACAAGTTCACATATTCTAGGTAGAGTGCACAATTAACCACTTATAGTGAACCTCCGGACTAAAAATCGACTCAGCAGCACTGAAAAGGCCTGGTGTTTCTTTAACAGTTTCACAGCATCAGAACTTTGTTTCTCTTATACACGCCTCATTTTTATCTGCACAGAAGAAAACTGCCCGGGCTTTTTTCCCCTGATGCTGTGCAAAGCATGATGGGATTTCTGATTTTGTTGTTCTCGTTCTGCTGTTTTTTTGCAAATTTTTTTTTTTTTTTTTACATTTTGAATTTGACATTTGAAGCCTAGCGCATGCAGCTGGGAGGGGTAATCAGGACACAGGACAGTTGGAACTGTCTCCTGCTCCTTGTCACCTCCTTTCAACCAAAAAGATGGCTGCCCCCATGACAAAGATGGCAGCCCCCATGAATCACAAACATTTGCCTGTTCTTTTAAAACAGGATGGGTAAGAGATTATATTACCTATCTATTCTAATTAACATACCTAATGTAACTTGATGACAGTATGTTTGTTTAGGCTGAAGTTCCCCTTTAATGACCGCCCACTGCACAGGGGCAGCCGGAAAGTGGATCCCGCAAGGACCACTGCATGCACAGAGGCGGCGGTCCTTGTACGGGCATGGGCGGAGTGATCGCATCATCCGTGACGCGATCCTCCGCCGGGGATCGATGGCCGGGGACTTAGACTCCAGCCCCCAATTAGCAGCGCCGGCGGGCGGAGGAATTCGGGAATCCAGCGAAATTAAGTGTATAAAGCACTTTGCTAGGTAAACAAAGTGCTTTATACAAGCTTTCTACTCGCCTCGTGGTCTCATTGTTCCAGAGACCACCAGCGAGAAGGAAGCAGTAGTGAGTATACACCACACATTTTTTTTTTTTTTTTGCCCACAGCCCCCCCTGCCCACCCCCCAGAACACTGTTTGCACCCAATCACCCCCCTAATCACCCATCAATCACTCCCTGTCACTATCTGTAAACGCTATTCTTTTTTTTATGCCCTAAACTGCCCCCTGCTCCCTCCTGATCACCCCCCCCACCCCTCAGATTCTCCCCAGACCCCCCCCCCCCTGTGTACTGTATGCCTCTATCCCCCCTGTAATAACCCACTGATCACCTGTCAATCGCCCATCAATCACCCCCTGTCACTGCCACCCATCAATCAGTCCCTAACCTGCCCCTTGCGGGCAATCTGATCACCCACCCACAGCAATAGATCGCCCGCAGATCCGACGTCAGATCACCTCCCAAGTGTATTGTTTACATCTGTTCTCTACCCTAAACACCCACTAATTACCCATCAATCACCCACTGTCACTGCTACCCATCAGATTAGACCTCTATCTGCCCCTAGGGCACTCAATCACCCGCCCACACCCTCAGAACGCCCTCAGACCCCAGCCCTGATCACCTCGCCAGTGCATTGCTTGCATTTATTCCCCCCTCTAATCACACCTTGAGACACCCATCAATCACCTCCTGTCACCCCCTAGCACACCTACCCATCAGATCAGGCCCTAATTTGCCCCGTGTGGGCTCCTGATCACTCAGCCAAACCCTCAGATCCCCCTCAGACCCCCTTCCGATCACCTCCCCAGTGCATTGATTGCATCTATTTTCCCCTCTAACCACCCCCTGAGACACCCATCAATCACCTCCTGTCACCCCCCTAGCACTCCTATCCATCAGATCAGGCCCAATACAACCTGTCATCTAAAAGGCCACCCTGCTTATGACCGGTTCCACAAAATTCGCCCCCTCATAGACCACCTGTCATCAAAATTTGCAGATGCTTATACCCCTGAACAGTCATTTTGAGACATTTGGTTTTGGACTACTCACGGTTTGGGGCCCGTAAAATGCCAGGGTGGTATAGGAACCCCACAAGTGACCCCATTTTAGAAAAGACACCCCAAGGTATTCTGTTAGGTGTATGACGAGTTCATAGAAGATTTTATTTTTTGTCAAAAATTAGCGAAAATTGATTTTTATTGTTTTTTTTCACAGTGTCATATTTCACTAACTTGTGACAAAAATCTTCTATGAACTCGACATACACCTAACGGAATACCTTGGGGTGTCTTCTTTCTTAAATGGGGTCACTTGTGGGGTTCCCATACTGCCCTGGCATTTTAGGTGCCCTAAACCGTGAGGAGTAGTCTAGAAAACAAATGCCTCAAAATGACCTGTGAATAGGACGTTGGGCCCCTTAGCGCACCTAGGCTGCAAAAAAGTGTCACACATGTGGTATCACCGTACTCAGGAGAAGTAGTATAATGTGTTTTGTGGTGTATTTTTACACATACCCATGCTGAGTGGGAGAAATCTCTCTGTAAATGGACAATTGTGTGTAAAAAAAATCAAACAATTGTCATTTACAGAGATATTTCTCCCACCCAGCATCTGTATGTGTAAAAATACACCCCAAAACACATTATACTACTTCTCCTGAGTATGGCGGTACCACATGTGTGGCACTTTTTTACACCCTAAGTGCGCTAAGGGGCCCAAAGTCCAATGAGTACCTTTAGGATTTCACAGGTCATTTCGCGACATTTGGTTTCAAGACTACTCCTCACCGTTTAGGGCCCCTAAAATGCCAGGGCAGTATAGGAACCCACAAATGACCCCATTCTAGAAAGAAGACACCCAAAGGTATTCCGTTAGGAGTATGGTGAGTTCATAGAAGATTTTATTTTTTGTCACAAGTTTTAGCGGAAAATGACACTTTGTGAAAAAAAACAATTAAAATCAATTTCCGCTAGCTTGTGACAAAAAAAATCTTCTATGAACTCACCATACTCCTAACGGAATACCTTGGGGTGTCTTCTTTCTAAAATGGGCTCATTAGTGGGGTTCCTATACTGTCCTGGCATTTTAGGGGCCCTAAACCGTGACAAAAAGTGCCACACATGTGGAATCATCGTACTCAGAAGTAGTATTATGTGTTTTGGGGTGTATTTTTACACATACCCATGCTGAGTGGGAGAAATATCTCTGTAAATGGACAATTGTGTGTAAAAAAAAAAAAAAAAAAAATCAAACAATTTTCATTTACAGAGATATTTCTCCCACCCAGCATGGGTATGTGTAAAAATACACCCCAAAACACATTATACTATTTCTCCTGAGTACGGCAATACCACGTGTGGCACTTTTTTGCACAATAACTGTGCTAAGGGGCCCAAAGTCCAATGAGCACCTTTAGGCTTTACAGGGGTGCTTACAATTAGGCACCCCCCAAAATGCCAGGACAGTAAACACACCCCACAAATTACCCCATTTTGGAAAGTAGACATTTCAAGGTATTCAGAGAGGAGCGTAGTGAGTCCGTGGCAGATTTCATTTTTTTTTGTCACAAGTTAGCAGAAATGGAAACTTTTTTTTTTTCTTGTCACAAACTGTCATTTTCCGCTATCTTGTGACAAAAAATAATATCTTCTATGAACTCACTATGCCTCTCAGTGAATACTTTGGGATGTCTTCTTTCCAAAATGGGATCATTTGGGGGGTATTTATACTATCCTGGAATTCTAGCCCCTCATGAAACATGACAGGTGGTCAGAAAAGTCAGAGATGCTTGAAAATGGGAAAATTCACTTTTTGCACCATAGTTTGTAAACACTATAACTTTTACCCAAACCAATCAATATAGGCTGAATGGGTTTTTTTTTTTTTATCAAAAACATGTTTGTCCACATTTTTCGTGCTGCATGTATACAGAAATTTTACTTTATTTGAAAAATGTCAGCACAGAAAGTTAAAAAAATCATTTTTTTGACAAAATTCATGTCTTTTTTGATGAATATAATAAAAAGTAAAAATCGCAGCAGCAATCAAATAGCACCAAAAGAAAGATTTATTAGTGACAAGAAAAGGAGCCAAAATTTATTTAGGTGGTAGGTTGTATGAGCGAGCAATAAACCGTGAAAGCTGCAGTGGTCTGAATGGAAAAAAAAGGGTCTGGTCCCTAAGGGGGGTAAAGTCTACGGTCCTCAAGTGGTTAAGTATGATGCACATGGAAAGAGGACCCTGCCAAAGACTTACAATCTAGAGGGAGGGGTGGTGACACGAAAGGAGGGCTGCTGCGTCGAGAGGTTCTCGGCAGAGAGAGTTAGGGCAGCGTTGAAGTGTGGTAAGCCTCCTTGGAGAGGTGAGTTTTGAGTGCTTGTTTGAAGGTGTTGATGGAGGGGGCAAGCCTAAAGGGCAATGAGAGAGAATTCCACAGGATGGAGGCAGCTCTAGTGAAGTCCTGTAGACGAGCATGGGAGAGGATTCATATAGTAAAATATTGGTAATATTTTATATTCATATAGTAAAATATTGGTAATGTTTATCAATATTTTACTATGAACTAACCTCTCCTTACTGTCACACAGAACCTTCCCCTGGTGGTACCTAACCAAGTTCCTCCAGCTGGTGGGCAACTAACCTTAAACGCCCCACTCGCACCCTCCTAATCTTACCGCCAGGATGCATCCTATTTTAAAGGACGCCCGATATAATAACGGGCACCCTTTTAACCACTTGAGGACCCACCCTTTACCCCCCGTTAAGGACCAGCGCTGTTTTAGCTGATCTGTGCTGGGTGGGCTGTGCAGCCCCCAGCACAGATCAGGATGCAGGCAGAGCGACCAGATCGCCCCCCCTTTTTTCCCCACTAAGGGGATGATGTGCTGGGGGGGTCTGATCGCTCCTGCCTGCTTGGGTGTTGCAGGGGGGGGCACCTCAAAGCCCCCCCTCCGCGGCAAAATTCCCCCCCCCCCCCTCTCCTCCCTCCCTTCCCTCCCTCCCTTCCCTGGAGATCCGAGGCTGCACAGGAACGGATCTGTCCTGTGCAGCCTCTAACAGGCTCCTGCCTGTCATGTGACAGCGATCCCCGGCCGCTGATTGGCCGGGGATCGCTGATCTGGTACAACGCTGCTACTGTTAGCAGCGTTGTACGAATGTAAACAAAGTGGATTATTTCCGCTTGTGTTTACATTTAGCCTGCGAGCCGCGATCGGCGGCCCGCAGGCTATTCACGGAGCCCCCCGCCGTGAATTGACAGGAAGCAGCCGCTCGCGTCGCTGGTCCTGCAGCTGCCACTTTGCCGACGCGCGGTATGAGTACGCGGTCGGCAAGTGGTTAAACAGGATGGATCTTGCGCCCATTTCCACTACTTCAATATATGAGCCATTGTGTGATGAATTTTGTCTTACTTTTACAGGCTAAAACATGAAGGAGTTCAGCTGTTTTTTTTTTAATTCAATTTTGAGTCTATTTTTTGAGATCACGTTTACTTGATTTTTGTTAAACTGTGTGTTTTTAAATAGAAATGCACACACAGATATTACAGATTTGATAGGTTCCTGGAGCTCAGCTTTGCTGTTGTAAAATGCTATCTTTAAAGCCTGAGATAGCTGGCATTTGTTCACAGTTACCGTCTCATCTCTTTTCACTATCTGTCGAGGTACGGACTTTACACCATGTGATTTATTTTTCCTCATGACCCAGAAACTCTTAGGCCCGGTTCACACTTGCGGTGGCCCTCCGGAATCGCCGTGCCGGAGCCGCACCGCTTGCAGAACGGACGGAACGGACGCACGGCATAGCAATGAAAGCCTATGCGTCCGTTCACATGCGTCCGTTCTGCCGAACCGGAGCCGGACCGGATCCGGGCCGGATCCGGACTCCGGCCTCCGTTCCAACATGCGCTATTTTTTCATCCGGCTCCTCCGGCAGCCGTATCCGGGGCGGAGCCGGACTGCACCATCCGGCCAATACACACCAATGGGAACCGGAGAGTGCACAATACACTGGCTGAGAAATCCGGATGTTCTACCCCACTTCCTATGGGGATTGTTGCGGCGATATTGGATGGGGACACATGGGCAAGCATTTTGGAGTGGAGCAGCACAGCTGGATCCGGATCCGGAGATGTTGGCAGCATGTCGGAGGTGGAGGTGAGTGCTAAACAGCAGAGGGCCTGATTCCACAGGTCCCCCTTCTGCTGACCTCCCAGACCCCAACATTTTTTTTGTTTTTAACGTACTTTTGCCAAACGGATCCGGATCGCATCCTGATGGACACCTGATGCAACCTGACCGGATCCGGATCGGATCCGGATCAGAACCGTACGGTTCCGATCCGGATCCGGTCCGGATCCGGTCAGGTCATCCGGTCCGTTTGGCAAACAACCGCTAATGTGAACCGGGCCTTATGCTTTTTCGCTAGTAGTCACAATGGCCTGTGATATTGCATCCTACAATTATAGGAGTTGTTTGGCCCCTAGCAAGGTTGTTACTTGTGATGTGAGGCTTACATGGAAGTTGAAATATGATGGTGGGATTCAACTACCTGCTGTATGAGAGCGAGTCTGCCTGCCCATTCTGCTTACTGTTCCAGTGCTAGTCTACCGTATCTGCTCTGAGGAAGGGAAGAGAACCCCTGAAATGGGTAAGCATCACCTACCTGCTGTGAGAGGGAGAGTCTGCCTGCCCATTTTGCTTACAGCAGTCTGTCTGCTCTGAGGAAGGGGCGAGAACCCCTAAAATGCGTAAGCATCACTTACCTACCAGTACACAAACATTCCCTACAGTTCCCCTGGCAGAACTAAAGATGTCACCTCCAGTGAGATTTCAGAATGTAAATCAGGGAAGGGAAAGATATAACAATGGGCAAACACTGACTTGATCATCTATGTATTAATATTGTAAAAAAAAAAATAAGCAGTTTTATTTATGTTATTTTTACTACATTTCCTATTTAAGCCCAGAAAATTGTACATTCTCTGTTTGCACGCATACATTTAACCTTACAGTCAAACTACTCCCATGTGCCATAAACATCAATGCTGCCTCGTTTGCTTAGTTGTTTTGAAGTCCCTACTCATCTTCAGCAAGGCAATGTAACAACTGATACCTACATAACATTGTCAAAGCGCAGTAGTAAATCCAGCTATAGTGGAAAGCCTAGTGCAGGAGTAATCCCAGCTATCGTGGAAAGCCTAGTGCAGGAGTAATCCCAGCTATTGTGGAAAGCCTAGCGCAGGAGTAATCCCAGCTATCGTGGAAAGCCTAGCGCAGGAGTAATCCCAGCTATCGTGGAAAGCCCAGTGCAGGAGTAATCCCAGCTATCGTGGAAAGCCTAGTGCAGAAGTAATCCCAGCTATTGTGGAAAGCCTAGTGCAGGAGTAATCCCAGCTATCGTGGAAAGCCTAGTGCAGCAGTAAATCTAGCTTTCATGGAAAGCCTGGTGCAGGAGTAATCCCAGCTATCGTGAAAAGCCCAGTGCAGGAGTAATCCCAGCTATCGTGGAAAGCCTAGTGCAGAAGTAATCCCAGCTATCATTAAAAGCCTAGTGCAGAAGTAATCCAAGCTATCATGGAAAGCCTAGTGCAGTAGTAAATCCAGCTTTCTTGGAAAGCCTGGTACAGGAGTAATCCCAGCTATCGTGGAGAGGCCAGTACAGGAGTAATCCCAGCTATCGTGGAAAGCGCAGTGCAGGAGTAATCTCCGCTATCATGGAAAGCCTGGTGCAGGAGTAGTCTCAGCTATCATGGAAAGCCTAGTACAGGGGTAATAACAGCTATCATGGAAAGCCTAGTGCAGGAGTAAATCCAGCTATCGTGGAAAGCCTAGTGCAGGAGTAATCCCAGCTATCATGGAAAGCCCAGTGCAGGAGTAATCCCAGCTATCATGAAAAGCCCAGTGCAGGAGTAATCCCAGCTATCGTGGAAAGCCTAGTGCAGGAGTAATCCCAGCTATCGTGGAAAGCCTAGTGCAGGAGTAATCCCAGCTATCGTTGAAAGCCCAGCGCAGGAGTAATCCCAGCTATTGTGGAAAGCCTAGCGCAGGAGTAATCCCAGCTATCATGGAAAGCCCAGTGCAGGAGTAATCCCAGCTATCGTGGAAAGCCTAGTGCAGGAGTAATCCCAGCTATCGTGGAAAGCCTAGTGCAGGAGTAATCCCAGCTATCGTGGAAAGCCTAGTGCAGGAGTAATCCCAGCTATCGTGGAAAGCCTAGCGCAGGAGTAATCCCAGCTATCATGGAAAGCCCAGTGCAGGAGTAATCCCAGCTATCATGGAAAGCCCAGTGCAGGAGTAATCCCAGCTATCGTGGAAAGCCCAGCGCAGGAGTAATCCCAGCTATTGTGGAAAGCCTAGCGCAGGAGTAATCCCAGCTATCGTGGAAAGCCTAGCGCAGGAGTAATCCCAGCTATCATGGAAAGCCTAGCGCAGGAGTAATCCCAGCTATCGTGGAAAGCCCAGTGCAGGAGTAATCCCAGCTATCGTGGAAAGCCTAGTGCAGGAGTAATCCCAGCTATCGTGGAAAGCCTAGTGCAGAAGTAATCCCAGCTATCATGGAAAGCCTAGTGCAGAAGTAATCCAAGCTATCATGGAAAGCCTAGTGCAGTAGTAAATCCAGCTTTCTTGGAAAGCCTGGTACAGGAGTAATCCCAGCTATTGTGGAAAGGCCAGTGCAGGAGTAATCCCAGCTATCATGGAAAGCCCAGTGCAGGAGTAATCCCAGCTATCGTGGAAAGCCTAGCGCAGGAGTAATCCCAGCTATCGTGGAAAGCCTAGCGCAGGAGTAATCCCAGCTATCATGGAAAGCCTAGCGCAGGAGTAATCCCAGCTATCGTGGAAAGCCTAGCGCAGGAGTAATCCCAGCTATAATGGAAAGCCCAGCGCAGGAGTAATCCCAGCTATCATGGAAAGCCTAGCGCAGGAGTAATCCCAGCTATCATGGAAAGCCCAGTGCAGGAGTAATCCCAGCTATCGTGGAAAGCCCAGTGCAGGAGTAATCCCAGCTATCGTGGAAAGCCTAGCGCAGGAGTAATCCCAGCTATCGTGGAAAGCCCAGCGCAGGAGTAATCCCAGCTATCGTGGAAAGCCTAGCGCAGGAGTAATCCCAGCTATCATGGAAAGCCCAGTGCAGGAGTAATCCCAGCCATCGTGGAAAGTCTAGTGCAGGAGTAATCCCAGCTATCGTGGAAAGTCTAGTGCAGGAGTAATCCCAGCTATCGTGGAAAGTCTTGTGCAGGAGTAATCCCAGCTATCGTGGAAAGCCTAGCACAGGAGTAATCCCAGCTATCGTGGAAAGCCTAGTGCAGGAGTAATCCGAGATACCATAAAATCGGACTGCAGAAGTATACAGCACATCCGTACAATAAGGTATTAGGCTAAGTGTTTATTTCATGATGTTTATAAGTATTATTAATTACAAGAAATATGAAAGGAATGTTTTCCATGTTGGTTTATCATAGCTACTATGCCTACACAGATTGTTAGCTTGCTTACTCTGGTAACTGACTGTTTGCTTTTGTACAGTGGCAGATGTCCAAGGGCACTGAGTTTGCAAGTGTTGAAAGAACAAGGTTTCGATGAGGAAAACCCGATTCCTCCTACACATAGCCACAATATCACAGTGCCAGGTGCGGCCGCTGCCTGGGCTGATACCATTCACCTCTTTGGAAGTAAAAAGGTAATCTGTCATTAACATTACATTTGAGTAATCGGTTTAAAAGGCAATGCTCCTATTTTACAGTATATTAAAAGTTTCCAGCAGTTGCTTTTTGTTCTGCAGAGATAGCAATAACAAAGTCCAAAAAAACAAAAAGGCCTCAATTCACTAAGCTTATCTCCTGTCTTTAATAACTCTTCTGAGCTGTTTCTACAGTTATCATTATGGTCATAACTGTAGAAACAGCTCAGAAGATTTAATAAAGACAGGAGATAAGCTTAGTGAATTGAGGCCAATGTCAGTAGGTCAGAGGTCTACTGTGGGTCACATTTGTATCATGGTGAAAATACTCCAGCCATTGAGTTTGACAATCTTGATACAAGGTACATTTCAGAATGTAATTGTATGAAGTCGCTAAAGGTCCAGCTGACCACCGTGATTGGGGCTCAGTCCCTCAGGCAACAGTGAAGCATTCTATTTCTAAGGAGGGATGATGGCTTAAGCCCCATACACACACTCAACAGCGGTCTTTCATGCAGCACAATTGTCAAACAACTTTTGTTGTGAAATAAGTTGTTTGCTATTGTTCAAACAACAGATATAACATCAATCCAACTGTTGGATTGACGTCTTATCAGTTGTTTGAACAATAGCAAACAACTTTTTTTTTTGGGGTTGTTTCACAACAAAAGTTGTTTGATAATTGTGCTGCATAAAAGACCACTGTTGAGGGTGTGTAGGGGGCTTTAGTGCATGACTGAGCAGCTTCCAGTAGGCGTGGTAAGAAGGGAAGCAGTGCTCTCTCAATCAATCAGACCTGCTGTACACATAGATTCTCAGCAGGGCGAAACTAACTTGTGTAGGCACCTTAACCACTTGAGGACTGCAGTGTTAAACCCCCCTAAAGACCAGGCTCACTATTGCTAAATTGACCACTGCAGCTTTAAGGCCAAGCTGCAGGGCCGTACAGCACAGCACACGAGTGATTTCTCCCCCCCCCCCCCCCTTTCCCCCCACCAACAGAGCCCTCTGTTGCTGGGGTCTGATCGCTCCAAAGTTGTTTATTTTTTTTATATAAATATTTATTTTATTTTTCAATAAAAAATGCCTTTTTTTATTTACTTTCCCCTGCTCCCTCCCTCCCTCCCCCCGCCAGCCAATCAGGGTAATCAGCTGTCATAGGCTTCAGCCTATGACAGCCGATCACTCCCCAGCCTCAGGAGGGGACAGCCGTGTCACACGCGCGATCTCATGCAAATTAGAGCCCCTGGACTTGACGCCAATTGCCGTTAGGCGGTCCTGGGGCTGCTGCCGCGTCCACGCCCATTGGCGTGGGTCGGTCTATGGTAGTTAAAGAATAACTGTAGCTAGAGGGCTATGAACGCTGGGATATTTTTTTCCTTTTAAAGGGAACCTAAACTGAGAAGGATATGGATTTTTCCTTTTAAAATAATACCAGTTGCCCGACTCTCCTGCTGATCCTGTGTCTCTAATACTTTTAGCCACAGCCCCTGAACAAGCATGCAGATCAGGTGCTCTGACTGAAGTCAGACTGAATTAGCTGCATGCTTGTTTCAGGGTTTGATTCAGCCACTATTGCAGTCACAGAGATCAGCTGGACTGCCAGGCAGCTGGTATTGTTTAACAGGAAACATCCATATACTTCTCAGTTAAGGTTCCCTTTAAAGAGACTCCGTAACAAAAATTGCATCCTGTTTTTTATCATCCTACAAGTTCCAAAAGCTATTCTAATGTGTTCTGGCTTACTGCAGCACGTTCTACTATCACCATCTCTGTAATAAATCAACTTATCTCTCTCTTGTCAGACTTGTCAGGCTGTGTCTGGAAGGCTGCCAAGTTCTTCAGTGTTGTGGTTCTGTGATGCATCTCCCCCCTCCAGGCCCCTCTCTGCACACTGCCTGTGTATTATTTAGATTAGTGCAGCTTCTCTCTGCTCTATTATCTTTTACAAACTGGATAAATCGTCCTCTGAGCTGGCTGGGCTTTCACATACTGAAGAATTACATACAGGCAGAGCTGTCTGCACTCTGCAGGAAGAAACAGCCTGACACTTCAGTGGAAGATAGCTGCAGGGGGAAAGAAGCACACAAATGATCTCTTGAGATTAAAAAGGAAGGGTGTATACAGCCTGCTTGTGTATGAATGTATTTTCTATGTGTGATTTTGAGCCATTAGGATGGCTCGATAGATAATTTCCGACATGTCCGATCTCCCGCCCAATCGTTTCGCCGCTCGATTCCAGAATGAAGCGAATGGAAAAAGATAAGATAAACTAGCAGAAGATAAGAGAATTGACTGCGGAATCGAGTGGCAAAACGATTGAGCGGGAGAATCGAGCAGCAAAATCAACCCATGTATTCCCAGCATTAAATGCTTCAGATTACTGTAGTTTTGCAACAACCAGTCATGCCATGTATCCCCTTTAGCTGACTCTGGCAGAGATCCTTCAGCCGGCCATTGATCTTGCAGAATGTGGCTTCCCTGTGTCTGAAGTTACAGCTTTCCTATGGAATGATGTAGCCTACAAGCTCCAGGCTGCACACAACAAATACGGGACAGAGCTGCTGATTGATGGAGCAGCACCACAACATGGACAGATTTTCAGAAACCCCTCGCTGGCTAACACCTTCAAGGTAGGTCTCCATTTTCTTTATTTGTTAGGAAAATCTATAGAAACAACTAGATTGCAATACAGATCCTAATATCTGATGACATCATGCACTATATTTTAGAAAAGTAAATGTCAATTGAACAAATATTGAGAATGTAGCTCATTGCTTTTATCTTGGTCCAGTAGAGAGGATAGAGAACCAACAGCTAATATCACTCAAATTCCTAATGAAGCCCTGTTTGGGTGAAACATGTTGGGTTTTTGGGCTGTGTGGTTTATGTAATTTTTGGCTCCCTTTGTACTGTATCATGTTGTAGTGGTATATAGCCTTGTGCATTTGAGTATAGGACAATAGTTCACTCAGTGTTATGATGCGTTGATAGGGGTGATCAGTTTGTTTCGATATTAACTAGTTTAACTGTGTTATCTCACAGGGATTTTTTTCAACTGGCCATGTGGGTGTCTTATCTGACACATATGCAAATATATAGATAATAATACATACCATTCCTCTCTCATTCCCTTTGCTGCTTTTGTACTTTAGTGACCCAATAAAAGTTATGTTTAAGTGCATTGGGGGGCATAAGTTTCCATTTTACATTTCAGAAAGTAAGAGGACATGAAGGAGGTAATGAAATTAAAGGGTACCTGAAGTAAAAGGAATGCGGAGACTGCCATCTTTATTCTTTAATAAACAATGCCAGTTGCCTGTGTAACCACTTGACGCCCACAGTGCTACCCCCCACCTGCCAAAGACCAGGCCATTTTATGTTGCAGTGGGCTGTGCAGGCTTTTCAGCCTCCTGCACAGCCCAGCAATCGACCTCCTTTTTTTGTCCCTAAGGGGACATGCCGCCGGAGGGGTCCGATCGCTGCAGACTTTGTTTATTTTTTTTTACTGAAGCTTCAGCGAGGCTCTATCTCTCCCCGTCCCCCTCCTTCCTCCCCTCCGTCACCTGATTTGGAACAGGACGGTGATCCGTCCTGTTCCGCCTCTCATAGGCATCAGCCTATGAGAGGACGGCGCTCCCAGGCCAATCAGAAGCCGGGGATTGCCGATCTTGTACAGAGCCGATCTTGTACTTACGTTTACAAGCAGCTAATCACGGAACTCCGTTCCGTGAAGAGGCAAGGAACGATCGCGCATGCACGCGGCCGTTCCCTGGGAAACTGCTGCCCCAGGACTTGACGCCATATGGCGGTAGCCGGTCCTGGGGCTGCCGCCGCGGTCACGCCCATTGGCGTGAGGCGGTCTTTAAGTAGTTAATAAACAATGCCAATTGCCTGACTTCTGTGCTGATGCTCTACCTCTAATACTTTAAGTCACTGGCCCAGAATGAGCATGCAGGTCAGATGCTTTGGCTCTAGTATGACTCCACGGGTTGCATGCTTGTTGTAGGTAAGTGATTTAAAAACAACTAAAGCCAAAAGCTCAGCATGACAGCCAGTCAACTGGAATTGTTTATAAGGGAATGAAGATGGCAGCATCTGACAGTCGGCTGCAAGTGGCTGGAGAAAGCCCCAGGTGAGTAAAGCTAATTTTTACTTTTTTTTCCCTGATAACTCCTTTAAGTGCAGCCAATTACTCCTCCAGATCTCCAAGTGCAATCCAATCCCCCTTCTTAGTAAGCGCTGCAGCACAGTATCTTTCCCCCTGCCCTATCCTTGTGTTCTTGGCATTTCCCTTCATCAAGAAAGCGTAATTTACTAGGTTAGTGACAAGTTTTTACCACTGGGTAAACTGGTACCAATGGAAATGTCACTAATAGTTCATACATTAGTCGGTACTCCATTTTGAAGCCATTGGCTGGTAAAATTGTCAGTGTCTCACAGGTAATTAAATACTATACAAGCTGTACAAAGTAGTGCAAGCGAAAAGTGATGGTGGGAGGGAGGTTATAAAGCATGCTGGCCCCTGCATTTAGCTCTGCAAAAGTTATACGTCAGAAATGTTTTTTCGACTCCAGTACAAGCCAACCTCTATATTTTTATTTTGTGACTTAGACCTAAATTTCTAGACTTATAGTCGAGTATAATAGAGGACCTAGCCAGCTCTTGGTGAACCCAGAACCACTAAGATATTGTAAGGGGCTCAAATGCATCAAAAGGTACTCTTGCTAAAAAAAAACAATGTTAAATATGAATTTGTATTCTTTAACCACTTGCATACCAGCAGTCCAGGGCCCCTTAAAGAGATTCTGTATTGTTAAAATCGCACAAAAGTAAACATACCAGTGTGTTAGGGGACATCTCCTATTACCCTCTGTCACAATTTCACCGCTCCCCGCCGCATTAAAAGTAGTCAAAAACAGTTTTAAAAAGTTTGTTTATAAACAAACAAAATGGCCACCAAAACAGGAAGTAGGTTGATGTACAGCATGTCCACACATAGAAAATACATCCATACACAAGCAGGCTGTATACAGCCTTACTTCTGAATCTCAAGAGATCACTTGTGTGTGTTTACCTTCTGTCCCCAGCTTCTCTCATGCACTGAACATTACAGGCTTCCTGCAGACAGCTCTGCCTATGTTGTTAATTCCTCAGTATGTGACAGACCAGCTCCTTTCACAGCCTCCAGAGGAGGATTTTTATCCAGCTCTCTTCTATCACTGATAAAATAGCAGAGAAGCTGCTGGCTTATGTAAATAAAACACACACTGGAGTGTGCATAGAGGAACAGTTCAACACTGAAGAACTTGGCAGCCTTCCAGACACAGGCCGACAAGTCTGACAGGGGAAAGATACATTGATTTATTACAGAGATGGTTATAGTAGAAAGAGCTGCAGTAAGCCAGAACACATTAGAATAGGTTTAGGAACTTGTAGGATGGTAGAAAAAACGTTGTAATTTTTGTTACAGAGTCACTTTAAGGACCAGAGACTGCTGGTACCAGAAGACGAGGCTTTCTTGACGAATCGCCGCACGTTCTCGCTGGTCATGCCGCTCACAGTAATCACGGGGTCAGGAGCCAATGAAATCTGCTCCTGACCAGCTCACGGAGCTCTGCCATCATATCAACAGCAGAGTGAGGGGCCTGCGGCGAGGGAGAGATTGGCAAGAGTGGCGGGTCTGTGTGTCACAGTAATTGAAATCTACACCCTGGCAGGAATAAGCAGCCACGAACAGAGCATAGATTTTTTTACTGCAGTCCGAAAACGGTTAAACAGAAGGTATTTACAAGTAAAGTATTCAGCTTTGCATGAGCAGGAAAGGTCTCCCGTGATGCATTACTACTGAATGTGTAAGCCACTTTTTTTTTTTTTTTCTCTCTTTATCAGTTTATCCAGTTTCCATATTTGGTGGTATCCCTCCACCAATTGAATGTTACCATACACTGGTAACATTCACTGGCCATACACTGGTCGATTTGCCATCAGATTCGACCAAAAGATAGATCCCTCTCTGATCGAATCTGATCAGAGAGGGATCGTATGGCCACCTTACTGCAAACAGATTGTGAATCGATTTCAGCCTGAAACCGATCACAATCTGTGGAACTGCCGCTGCTGCCCCCCCTGCATACATTACCTGTACCAGCTGGCGCGAGTCCCCTGTCACCGCTGTCTTCTTCTCCGCCTGGTCCCGGCATCTTCTCCGCATCGGCTCCCGGCTGGCATCTTCTCCCATCACCTTCCGCATCACACATCCGGCATCCGCGTATAACTTTCTGTCACTCCGGTGACAGCGGAAGTTCAAATAGAGCGCCCTCTATTTGTACTTCCGCTGTCACTGCAGTGACACAGGAAGTTATGCTGGATGCCGTGATGCGGAAAAGATGCCAGCCGGGAGGTGACAGCGGGGACTCGCGCCGGCGGAGCAGGTAATGTATCTCCGCTGTATTGCGTCGGTCTTCGGGCATTCGAACGCCGCTATCGACGCACTCCTAACCCCCAGGCGATCGAGAAAAATCTCGACGGGAGTCGACGGGAACGATGGATTTCGGACGGAAATCCATCGTTCTGTCAGCGGTGTGCGTGGCGATTTTCACGGCCGTTTCGATCACTGTGATCGAAACTGCCGTATTTCGGGGGGGGGGGGGGGGAAATCGTTAGGTGTATGGGCCCCTTAACTGTCTACTGCCAAATGGTGAGTGTACTTTTAAAAATGCTATCTCTGAAGCACCCTTGCACAGTATAGGTCAAGTACTGGCCACTAGAATTTTGGAGTTCATGTCTGTTTACTCTTTTAAGTAGGAGTAAACTTTGCTCTGGCTAGGGTGGAATGACATATCTGCACTCCCCAGATCATTCACTGTTACCGCTGACAGCGTGTTACATTATATTCAGCAGTGATGCACTGGGAGACATCTCAAGCTCACTCCAACCTGAATTATCGCAAATTCTTTCTGTTTTAAGAAAGCAAACTTTTGTTCTTGTTACATTGTAAAAACTTCACCACTATGTAATAACTGGCATTTCTGATGTATCACATGCCGAAGACCATTATAAAAGTTTTTATAAAGGAAAATATATAACAGCTATAGAATAACTATGAAATTGTCACAACCACGGATGTGTCTGTAGAACGCTGCATATAGTGATAGATTGCTTCCTTATACCAGTTTGCTATTTTAGCTTTAACTTGTGATCAATGAATGAGCTCTAGGCCTGAGTTCACACTGGCATGGATGGAAAACAAATCCATGGAACAGAGCAGTTTTTAAAGGCATCTTTTTTTTCATCTGTTCCGTTAGCTTGCAGTCAATGCAATGCATTCGTCAGTCCAGAAATCTTGCTGGAGACTCAATCTAGCAGAACAGGGATGGTCAATGATATGAAAATATCTGGGTTTATGCAAATTAATGTAAATATGTGTGCAAATATAGGCAGCTTGAAAATGGACCAATCAATTTAAACTGAGTGGGACTTGATTGGTCCATCTTCAAGATGCAAATATTTGCATAGAAATGTACATAAATTTGCATAAACGTGGACATATTTGCATATCATTGATAATTCCTATTGCAGAACAGACCGAATGAGTCCATTCGATCTGTTGCAATTTGAACTGATCCTATTGATTAACATAGCTTCCATTCACTTCCGTTAGGGTCCATTCCATTATGTTTTTTTGTCCAATCTGAACCGGGCCTTATTCATTCATATTTTTTCAATGTGGGATTTTCAGACTCTTGCTGTTTTGTAATGCAAATGAACATGTTTTATGCATCACACAGAGGCGCTAATCGTGCTACTGAGGAGCTACTGTTTGTCCCCTATCTTATTGCCTGATGAAACGGGCTGTGCCTGCGCAATACGTTGTTTCTTTTGGGGTACCGATAATACATTTATTTGTTTAATTCAGACAGTATTTTGAGTCTGCTTTCCGGCGGTAAGTCCACCACTGCCTCCCAGCAAATGTTAAAATTTTTTATTACCTTTTATCCTGCTGGCGCCTCTGTTCTCTTACGATAATACTGTGTCCACCCCTGGTGGAGGGGTGACCTACCCCTACTTTTCTGATCTACAGAGAGCGACATCTTAATCCTGAGTGAGGACAGGTCTAATCTCCTCACCTGTATCTACACTGGTTGCCTAAGAGGTAACCCATGTTTGTGAGTATATTCATCTCACACTTACATTTTTCCACGGTTTACAATACATACTACACTACATTGGGCTCTCGGTGTTTCTTATTTATGTTTTATGCATTTTATTTTAACCACTTGCGTACCAGCAGCTTCTTGCCCCTTAAGGACTAGAGACTGCTGGTACCAGAAAACAGGGCTTATTGATGAATCGCTGCACAGACCCGCCGCTACCACCGGTCACGCCACTCTTCCATCACCACATGCCCCTCCCTCTGCAGTCGCTATGAGGGCAGAGCTCTGTAAGTCGGTCAGGAGCCGATTTCATTAGCTCTGGAATCTGTCATCAATGTGAGCCAATGGGATTGGCTCACAGTGATCATGGGGTCAGGAGCTAGTAAAATCGACTCCTGACTGGCTCACAGAGCTCTGCCCTTATAGGGTCAGCAGAGGGAGGAGCATGCGGTGAGGGAGAGATCGTTGGGTCTGCGCGCCGCAATAATTGAAATCTACGCCCTGGCAGGAATAAGCAACCACAAACAGGGTGTAGATTTCGATTACCAGGGCCTGGAAGAGGTTAAGCCACAGAGGATTTCAAAACGTGGCTACCTGTACTAAGATGCAAAAGTAGCTTTCTGGTGCTGATGTAAAGACTGTTTCAAGTGACAGATATTTGAAGGGTGTGCATAACAGTTCATTTGAGCTCTCTTTGCTTGATCTGCTTAGTGCTTAAAAACTCATACAAGTAAATTATAGGTCAGATAAGTTAAAGGACACCTGGAGTTAGAGGGATATGGAGGCTGTTATTTTTATCTCATTTTAAACCATGCAAATTGCCTGACTGTCCTGCTGATCCTCTGCCTTTAAAGCTGGATTCACATTGGTCAGTTGCATAACACACACTTTAAAGGGAACTGGGCACATTCTCTTTCAATGGAATCTCTCCTGGCATAGAAGCTGCCATGTTCCCCCCCTCCCCTTCTCACATTCCTTATTTACAAAAGTCAGAGATGCTATCTTGACACATTGACACAAACTAGGTCTTTGAAAAAACAGTCCTAATTACTAACCCCCTTTGTTGTCTAATAGCATTGTTTACCTCTTGGTAATTAGCCCAATAAAACAATTAGGAAACTGAATGCTCTGCGGCTGGGGACGGCCGGGCAGCCCTGCTGAAACAGGGTAATTAATCTACTTTGAATGTAAAATACAAGGTAAAATGAAAGTTTATTTTAATAATGAAACAGATTGTCGGCATGCATTTTTCATGTGCAATAGAAATGTCCTGAATGATAAAAAAGGTGCTCGGTTCACTTTAATGAATGTGAACTGTAATGGAGACTGGGCATAGACTATGATACAAAGCCTGCATGCAGCCAGTTAGAATAATGGGATCTGTTACAACGCAGTAATGTGTACAGACCCATAGAATTGAGTGTGCAGTGAGTTGACCTGCAGAATTGTTCTGCAATGCAACTGACCACTGTGAATGGGGCCTAATTCTTTTAGCCACCAATCCTGAACAAGCATGCAGATCAGATGTTTGACTGACGTCTGACTGGATTTGCAGCATTCTTGTTTTAGGTGTGTGCTTCAGACACTACTGATGTCTGAAGGATCATCCGAATGCCAGGCAACTGCTATTGTTTAGAGGGAAATAAATATGGCAGCCTCCATATTCCTCTCAGTTCATGAGTCCTTTAAAGAGAACCTGTACTGAGTAAAAATATTTGAAATAAACACATGAGGTAACTTCAAATGAACATTACATAGTTACCTTACCATCAGTTCCTCTCAGAAGCTCACCATTTTCTTCTGACAATGATCCACTCCAGTTCTGACAACATTTTGTCAGAACTGAAATATATCAGTTGCTGTCAGATATATCAGTTGCTGTCAGTTATAGCTGAGAGGAAAACTGATGTACCAGGTAATGTCCATGTTTCCCTATGGCTCAAGTGGGCGATGTTACAGTTTAACTGTGTGCTGACCAGAAATCTGTTATGGGTAATGGGCATTTTCAAAATGGAGGACGGAAGATTCCCTTGATCACAGTGAACAAACAGGACACGGGAGAGGAGAAAGACACTGAGGAGTAGACTACATGGAAGGTAAGTATAACTTGTGTATGCTTATTTTGACTTTTAATTTTCAGATCAGATTTTCTTTAACTTATCTGACCTATATGACTTATGTGAATGATAATTTATAGATAAATTAATTTAGTTGTCCACTTTACTAGATCAATACAATTAAGCAGGTGATGCTTTATGGTGATGTGGAGAAAGGCGCTAATTTAGAGCCTACATAATGGCCCTTATTTAATTCAGTTTTTCTCCTAATTTATCTCCTGGGAGATACATTATCCTCTTCTGTTTAGAATAACTGTTGAACACTCTGCAACTGAAAAAGTACCAAAAAGTAGATAAAAAGTACTGTCAATTTGGCATTTTATTGATAAGGTGTGACAATATCCAGCGCCGGTTCTAGACTTGTTGCTGCCTGAGGCAAACTTGTGAGGAGGTGCCCACACCCCGATTTGGAATGATTGCCCCCGACAATTTACTCTGCCTCATTTAATGTTCTCACATGACAAGCTGCAGCTCAACACAATAGCACACTGGCTGGCTGGGAGTCTGTGACAAACAAACTGCTCACCCTCAGCCAGTCGGCCGTCCTCCATTTCTCATTTGTCAGGACAGCTGTGCCACCTCCTCCCTTCTGCTGTGCAAGTCAAATGAAACACTGCTGCTTTCCTGCTTCCCTCCTCCTCACTCACTGTCAGACTCCTCACACAGCACAACAAGCTGCTTTTCCCCAATGATGACCTCTTCACCTCGCTTGCCTCTCACCTCCTACTCTAACTCCATGCTGCTAGTGTAAACACAGTACAAACATGCTGCCCCTGTAATCTCTGAGCCTGATGCAAATGTTTCACCTTGCTTCATGAGAGAACCAGCCCTGACAATATGACCTACGAGAAACTGTAGCAGAAAAAGTGAATTGGTTAAGGACCCATAACTCTATTTTATGCAGAAAAAACACATGCTTTGCATTGCACATATTCTATGAATCAGGAAATTTACCGGTAGTTAAAGTGAACCTCCAGACTAAAAATCGACTCAGCAGCACTGAAAAGGCCTGGTGTTTCTTTAACAGTTTCACAGCATCAGAACTTTGTTTCTCTTATACAAGCCTTATTTTTAGCTGCACAGAAGAAAACTGCCCGGGCTTTTTTCCCCTGATGCTGTGCAAAGCATGATGGGATTTCTGATGATGTTGTTCTCGTTCTGCTGTTTTGGTGCAATTTTTTTTTTTACATTTTGAATTTGACATTTAAAGCCTAGCAAATGCAGCTGGGAGGGGTTATCAGGACAAAGGACAGTTGGAACTGTGTCTTATGCTCCTTGTCACCTCCTTTCAACCAAAAAGATGGCTGCCCCAATGAAAAAGATGGCAGCCCCCATGAATTACAAACATTTGCCTGTTCTTTTAAAACCGGGTGGGTAAAAAATTATATTACCTATCTATTGTAATTAACATAACTAATTGACAGTGTGTTTGTTTAGGCTGAAGTTCCCCTTTAATTGTTGGATAGACATTATAAAAGAAAAATTAAAAAAACTGACACTGCTGGAAGTGCCTAATTAAAAAACAAAAACAAAACCCTCTCTCTGAGGGCTCTTTCACACTTGCGCAGATTTTGTGCGATTATGCAAACGGCTAACGTTTGCGTTAACCAAGGTGAAATAAAAGTCCACAGACTTTTATTTTACCTTTCACACCCCACGCTGCGTTTTGATGCGTTGTGGTTCCAACGCACCCGCGAGCCGGCGTTTTCCGTCGGGTTTAATTACCAGCTACCGCCGCTGATTGCGTCGCACCGCAAATACCCGACGACACGCCGCAGGCAGACAACGCGTGCAGTAGAACGGCTCCTGCACGCGTTGGCTGATGTGAAAGAGGCCTAAAGAAGAGATTTTCCATATTGTATGCTCATGTCACTTACTGTCCCTCAGAGGATCTCACAATCTAACCCCAACCATAGTCAGTCATTGTCTTCCTATATATTCCTATCATGATATAAGGCCAAGGTATGAGGGGACCAATTAACATATCTGTGTATGTCTTGGAGATGTGGAAAGTAACTGGAGTGGAGGGAGGATACCGAAGCAATCACGGAGAGCATACAAACTCCATGCAGATAGTGTTCTGGCCCAGATTTGGACCAGGGATCTTAGCGCTGCAAGGCCATAACAGGTGAACCACAACAGTTTTATTGTGGCAATGCATTTTGGGTTTTAGCGCCTCAGATCGATGACTATTATCTACAGCAATAATAAGGCACTCGAAATCCATAATCATTGACAAAAATAAGTATATGTAAATATCAAGTATGAGCAAATATTATGTCTGAGAGCAAACACAAGCCATTCCACAGAACACATAAAGAATATAAGAAGTGTATGCAACCTGTAAAGTAAAAGTACCAAATAAGAGTGTGTATGCTGTCATAAATATGTAAGTCATGAAATGCATTTGTTTAAATAATAATAATCTTGTCTTAAAGTGAATGGGAACTGTGTTTTTAAAAAAATGAAACAAATACTTACCTAAGGAGAGGGAATGCTCTGGGTCGTATAGAGCCTTCTGTCTCCTCACTCGGTGCGCTCTATCCTGTGCTGGCTCCCCCCCGTTTCAATCCCCCCCCCGGAAGGATATTTGGAAGTCTTCGGGAGCCGTGTCCTCCCAAAGATGTGCGGCTCCATACTGCACAGGTGTGAGCGTGCAAGAGAGCGTGCTTGCGCAGGCGCAGTACAGGGACGCCCTTCTTCAGGAGCACTCGGGCTCCCTGAAGACTTCTGAAGCCTCCTTCGGCCGGGTAAAGCAGTATTTGACTGAATTAGTCAAATGCTGCTACCGGGCGAGCCAGCACTGGAACGAGGGGACCAGGAGAGGAGCCGGAAGGCTCTATAGGACCCAGAGCCTTCCCTCTCCTTGGGTAAGTATCTGTCTCATTTTTTTAAATGCGGTCGCCATTCACTTTAAAGAACTACTATCGTGAAAAATTGAAAAATGTAGAAAACGTGTCTGTATACATATTGCATAACATGTACACCTTTCTCGGAGTAAAATGCACTTTAAACTGTGTTTTTCCTATGACAATGTCTTTTTACAGTAGGTAGTAAAAATCAGCTGTGACAGATTGTGGCCTAGTCCATCTTCTCAAGGGAGATTTTTAGGGTGTTCTTTATTTTCAAAAGCACTTCGGGCTTATTAACACTGTGCGACTTTGGCTAATTTTTTATGCATGTGAATTTGCGTTAGAATGCATGGTACATGAAAGTATATGGGATACTTTTCCCCTATAAGAACACGTAAAAAAAACCAAACAACTAAAAATGTAGCAATTTTTCAGATGCATAGTAAACAAAGAGACTAGTTGCGCTGGGCCTAAAGATGTTATCTAGCAGTTTAGCGAATAATAGATACTGTTCAACTTAATGAAAACATTTATCAGAATTTATTCAAAATATATTTATAAAACACAAACTGTCAGTTGTTGTATAAATAAAGCAATTTTTTCATCACGATATTGCATATATTTCATATTCAATGTATATACATATCATCCACTCACTCAGACATACACAGACCTTCCAATGTGCATGAAAAAAATCAAGATAAAAATTGGGATAAAAAATGGGATAAAAACTAAAAATAGAGAGGTTTTGAAATAAAAAATCTGTATGGTATAGTCTCTATTGATAGCTCTGAATATGTGTCACTTGTAATGTCTTTTTAATCCTTAATAGGAGTAAAGTAAGTTGATGTGCTCCAATAGAGATACCCCATGGGGAACTAGTTATCACATCACAAGGGTGTATCCTCTTCACTATAAGTTCCAAGTAGAGCCAGATGAGTTATTAGTGTTTACCTTGGCGTCTATGGTTCCTGCAATAAAGCATCCACACTAGTTCTACTCACGTTCCTGACGGGTAGGTTTAGGGTCAGGTTGGAGTCCAGTATTTGAATCAGAGCTCCGGCCGGCTGCTCCGTGACTCAACTCAGCGTGTGCACACGCTGTATCCTCAATCCGTTCCGCTGTCCACCACTAAGGTAGTTCCGGGTGACGGCTGGTTCACTCATCTGGCTCTACTTGGAACTTATAGTGAAGAGGATACACCCTTGTGATGTGATAACTAGTTCCCCATGGGGAATCTCTATTGGAGCACATCAACTTACTTTACTCCTATTAAGGATTAAAAAGACATTACAAGTGACACATATTCAGAGCTATCAATAGAGACTATACCACACAGATTTTTTATTTCAAAACCTCTCTATTTTTAGTTTTTATCCCATTTTTTTATCCCAATTTTTATCTTGATTTTTTTCATGCACATTGGAAGGTCTGTGTATGTCTGAGTGAGTGGATGATATGTATATACATTGAATATGAAATATATGCAATATCGTGATGAAAAAATTGCTTTATTTATACAACAACTGACAGTTTGTGTTTTATAAATATATTTTGAATAAATTCTGATAAATGTTTTCATTAAGTTGAACAGTATCTATTATTCGCTAAACTGCTAGATAACATCTTTAGGCCCAGCGCAACTAGTCTCTTTGTTTACTATTGATCTATCAATTTATATGAGGTGAGTGGGTCCCCATATTTAACTAGTTTGCAGCAGGTGAAACAGCACGCTCATAGGAGCACCTCCACAAGCGCCCTCCATATTGCTTATAAATTTTTCAGATGCATTTGCTTTTTATTTTGGAAAGCACATGTTTAGGCATGTTTCGCATGCGTTTTTTGCAAATAGTACCCAGAGATGGACATTGCCTTATGTAGAATCATATAGTAGGAAAAAAAAGCAATGCATGCAAAAATGTGTAAGAAAAAAAAAGAAAAAAGCATGCGTTTTTAATGCTTGCAATTTGACATTTTGTAGTGGTATTGGGCCCTTACTGATCAGCATTTGCTCAGTTCAGTCCAGTTTCCAGAATAGTGTGCTGGCGAGTAGGGTGGCTGGATGCCATCTTTGTATAGATCCTTTCTATGGAGTGCTATCATAGTGAGTAAAACAAATACTGAGGATTTCATATAAAGACCCATCTGTCAGATTTTTACCATTGTAAAGATGCCCAAACACTCAGGGCCTGAGCCCACTAATGCAGTTGTGCGCAGTTGTGTCTGCTTTTCAGCAACACATCAATGTTACAGATGCTGAAAAGCGGACACAACTGCACACAACTGCGTTAGTGGGCTCAGGCCCTCATCAATTTTCCTGTTCTATTCCCTGTAGATTCAATTGATGATAGATCAAATATCGATTGATTTCGATCAAAAGTGAGTGTGCTGTGGGTGGAATCGATACCTTTCTAGATCAATTCCTAGAGAGAGGAATTAATGGTTTTGCCACTTCAGGCCTGGAACCCACTGCAAAACGCAATCGCTAATCGCAAGCGCTAGCATTTTGTATGAGCAATTTGTAAGCGGTTTAATGAGCGTTTTAGGGATTTAAAAAAGTGTATCAATTTGCCAGCAGTTGTGTAGCGATTAGCGTTTTAAAGTCTGATTGGTCCTTTCAATTAATTATAATTTTGTTACAGTGTGCAGTAACTTGAAAACGCTAGCAAAATCGCTCTGTGCAGGTTTTGCTGAGCGATTACGCCAGCGATGATATACTTTACATTGAAGCGCTAACACTACCAAAATGCTGCATGTCCTGCACTTGCGATTTTTTTGAATCGCAATCGCTCCAGTTGAAGTTGCCCCATCCATTAACAGTAGCTGAGCGTTTTTACAAAATGCTAGCGTTTTCAAACGCTCCAAAAATGCTCTAAAAATCGCCCTTGTGGGTTCCAGCCCTCAGGTTGCAATTTATAAGTGTATGGCCAGCATTAGTACTACTGTAAGTGTACTTAGTAACATAGGGGGGGGGGGGGGGGGAAAGTAATTTAAAGTGCATTTTACTCTTGGAGAAATATACATGATAACTTGTTATTGTTGTGTGTTCATGTAGCATTGACCTCTTGCACAGTGCGTTTTCCATAGTGTACAAAGTCATGTCACTAAGGCCTTTTTCACATTACAAATCGCCAGCGTTATCGCAAGCTCTGAGCGATTTATGGAGCAATATTGAAAGCACTTTTCTAAGCACTTTCAGAGCAGTTTGCGCTTAGAAAGGCGCTTTTCTAAGCACTTTTGTGTAGCGATGTTTTTTCACTTCCTGATGTCAGTTAAGAAGTGAACTCTTTGCCCCAGAAATGAATAAATACAATGTATTTATTCATTAAAAGCACTCGGAAAATCGCTTTTCAAATTGCTTTTGCAAGCACTTAGCGATTTTCCTATATTTTCTATTGAATCACAAATGCTCAGAAAATGGAGCGGCGTTTGCGATTGGATAGAAAAGTTCATTGCTCATGTGAGAACACTCTCACATAAAGCAACATTACAGAAGGGCTTTTAAAGATAACCAGAGACGAAGCACCCTCATGTATTATACTAGAATTATCAGTGGGAACATGACTGTAAACGGGGGGAGGGGAATACGGGGCATACAAATTCTCTCCAGATAGAGTTCTGCCCAAGATTTGAACCAGGGATGTTAGTACTGCAAGGAGAAAGTGCTATCCACTATGCAGCTGTGACACTTACTGTATTATATGTATGTGTACACATTTTCAGTTTTACAAAATAAGTGATCCTTAAATAATGTTGAAAGTATAGTTCATACTGTAAAACAAGAAGTATAACTGTATTGATGAGAATAAAGTGTAAATCTCGATTTCACTCTAGTAAAAAGGTTTCTTTATTGTTGTCTGTGCTCCTGTTGTCCTTTGTAACATCTGTGAAAGCAACAGGAAGTCATGAACCCCAGGTAAAAGTTTTGGGTGGGGTTAAGGAGACACTGAAGCGAAAAAAAAATTATGATGCACTGTATAATGAATTGGTTGTGTAGTACAGCTAAGATATAAAGCATTAGGAGCAGAGACATAAGTCTAATATTTGTTTCCAGTACAGGAAGAGTTAAGAAACTTCAGTTGTTATCTATGCAAATAGCCATTGAGCTCTGCAACTTTGAAAGTTGGAGAGCTCTGACTTTTGATTAGATTATCTCAACTGTATTGTGTTTTTCTTTTGTAGAAAACAGTTCAGCACAGTTCAAAAGTTCACTGCCTGTTCTGAAAAAACTTTTAGAATGCTGATTAATGTGTAAACTGCAAGTATTATGCTGGGTACACAGGGTGCGTTCCCGCACTCGATGCCCCACTCGATTCCCGTCAATTCCCAGCCGCTCGATTAATTCCGACATGTTCGATTCGCGTTTCGATGGATCGTTAGGTCGATTTGGCATACTTTACATGAGAATCGACCTAACAATCATCAAAATGCTCAGAAATAATCGAGCGGCCGGTAATCGAGCGGGGCATTGAGTGCGGGTGTGTGTACCCAGCATTAGAGAATGATGCAATGTTATAAAAAAAAAAATCTGTATAACTGAAAATAAAAATATGAGAATATTTTTTTGCTAGCAATGTTCTATTAATTACCCCTACTACACAACCAATTCATGATATCATATTTTTTTTTTTCCGCTTCGGTGTCTCTTTAAGCTTTAACTTTAGCATTGTTAATGTCTGTTTTACATGTGGCATATTTATGTACAGCTTACCCCACTGGAAGTACCCAGATTTGCTGTCATAATATGAATCACTAGCTTCATGGAAAAACTTTTTATCAGTATATCTCTGTCTCATACGCAAGAGTATTCAGAGTATTGATAATCATATTGAGGTGAGCCTTATCTTTTAGTAGAGCACAAAAGATTAAACTGCATACCTGCACGTTAACACAGATAATACAGAGCCTCTTGTAGACTGTAGGTCAGGAAATACCTTTTACGTTACATAAGACAAGGTTCACAGGGACCTTTTCCAAGAATAGATGGACAGCGATACTATCCCAGTGGGAAAAAAACACATTTATAAGTAGATAAATACTTGTATAACATATGTATTGTACTGTCCACGTTTTGATTTTAGTGAATTAAATATAGTAAATAAAGAGAAAACTGGTTCTGGCATTTTCCATTTTGACTTCTTTTGACTGAAGCAAATCATGACGTAATTTCCTCCCAGTAATATTTCAGCTACAGACTTTAGGGACTAAACATTTTTTTTAATATGCATGTCTAGAGGGTATATTATTATTAAATTATGGGCTAGTAAGTTGTGATTGATTTAAAACTGAAAAAATGCACCTTTATTTCCAAATAAAATAGTGTCACCATAGATTGTGCTAGGGATATCATTTAAACTTTACAGTAACCGGGACAAAGGGGCAAATAAAATTTGTGGATTTTAATTACAGTAGCATGTATTATTTTAAAACTATAATAGCCGAAAACGGAGAAATAGTGATTTTTTTCCATTTTTTTCTCTTATTATTCCTATTAAAATGCATTTAGAATAAAATAATTCTAAGCAAAACGTACCACCCAGAGAAAGCCTAATTGGAGGCGAAAAAAACAAGGTATAGATGCTTTTGTTGTGATAAGTAGTGATAAAGTTATTGGGGATTAAAAGGGAGAAGCGCTGAAATGTGAAAATACATCTCATCCATAAGGTGAAAACAACCTGCGGGGAAATGGTTAAAGACGAACTGTAGTGAAAATAACATAATTAATGAAATCCCTTATTATTTACAATATTCATTTATAGATAATTTAGTCAGTATTTGCCCATTGTAAAAGCTTTCCTCTCCCTGATTTACATCTGCAATTTATCACAGGTGGCCACAGCTTTAGTCCTGCCAGGTGATCTGTCTGGAATGTTCGATTCTGAGAGTCCTATGCACAGAGGGAGATACTGCTTGCTTGGAAAAAGCCATAATTTCCCACAAGGCAACGCAAACTGTCAGAACCTTGGTCATGACATTAAATGGTGGGAGGGGTTTCACCACAATATCAGTCATACAGAGGTTCTCGTGGGAAAGGAGGTATCAGCTACTAATAGGATTGAAGTTCAATCCTTGGTTAAAGTTCCTCTTTAAGGAAACTATCAATAATGTAATCATCGAATGGGCCCACCTGCTTTTTTATACAATGCGGTCTGAATAATCTGATCAAAAATATGATCGTTCACTAAGAATTGTACCATTAATGGGCGCCTTTAGTCAATTCTTTTCTGAAGTCATGTTACTCTGGATATATTGCTTGTTTTCTTGTATAGATTCCTATTTTAATAGGAATGAAAGAGATACGCACGTAACACAGCACGACCGCGTGTAGCATGTTCACGTTGCTTTTTAACTAGCGTTGCTATAGCAGCGCACTTTAATAAATCATCCCCATTTTCTTTTTGCCTTGTGCTTTTTCCTTTTGTATATTTTATTTTCTTCCATATTCCTATGAAACAAATTTCGAATTTAGATGAATATTAAAGTGTTTTTGAGGTTAAACTGTATATGTATGAGTAACTGGAAAGCAATACATTTCTATATCTTAAAGGTGCAACATGTCTGGGTAACTGCAGAGGATAATTGAGTATTTGTTTTAAAAGAATCCATGAACATGATAATCTAGCCATCTCATTAAAGGGACCCCGAACAGTAGATACAAATAAAATCGGTAACTTACCTGGGCCTTCCTCCAGCCCCCCGTAGGTCGCGAGGTCCCTCGGCATCCTCCTGGCCTCTCTCTTGGTCCCACTGGCGACTTCATTACTGGCGACACCCGTGCTGAGTGTCGGCCCAACACTTCGTCGGCGTCATCATGCCAGCCACTACGCATCATCATGGCGGCCGGCGTGACAGTCTTGCATATGCGCGGTTCAGAGTTAGAAAACCGCGTGTCACGTCGGCCGCTGTGATGACGCAGAGCATCACTGTTCAGGAAGTGTTGGGCCGACACTTGGCCCGGGTGTCGCCGGTAACGAAGTCGCAAGCGGGATCGGGAGCGACTTACGGGGGGCTGGAGGAAGGCCCAGGTAAGGGGGGCATTTTTGTCTACTGCCCAGGGTCCCTTTATGATATTGCAGAGAAGATTTCCTGAGACCTTCTTAAAGTGTACCAGAAACCACTTAATGACCACCTAACGCCGATAGGCGGCGGCTGGTCGTAAGTGGAATCACATGGAAACCGCTGCCGTTCCATGTCAGTTCACGAAGGGTGATCGCGGCTCGCAGGCTAAATGTAAACACGCGGGGTAGAAATCCCCGCTGTTTACATCATACGGCGCTGCTGCGCAGCAGCGCCATAAAGGAGATCGGCGATCCCCGGCCTCTGATTGGCCGGGGATCGCCGGCATCTGATAGGCTGAAGCCTATCCTAGGCGGCGCAGGACGGATATCTGTCCTGCGCAGCCCCATATCGAGAGAGAGGGAAGGGCAGAGAGGGCGGAAATCGCTGCGGAGGGGGGCTTTGAGGAGCCCCCCCGCAAATCACAGGCAGCCGGCGGCGATCAGACCCCTCCAGCAGGACATCCCCCTAGTGGGGAAAAAAGGGGGGAAGTCTGATCGCCATGCTGCAAACCTAATCTGTGCTGTGGGCTGGAGAGCCCACGCTGCACAGATCAGGCAAAAAGCACCTGGTCCTTAAGTGGTTAACTAAAGATTTGATACTTACCCTGGGCTTCTTCCAGCCCCATAAGCTCGTCTGTGTCCCACGCCGTCCTCCGGCAGTCTGCTGTTCAGCCGCGATCAGCCCTGGTAACAGCTCAGTCGCATCCAGTCTGGATCTTCTGTGCATGCTGGGTCTTCTGTGCAGGGGGAAGGAGCGTTCCCCGCTCCACCCCCCTGTGTGCAGGTACATGTGACGGCACACGACCGGTGCAAATGGGAAGTCATGTGATGGCAGTACTTTGCGCGGAGTCGTTGGGTATCTTAAAGATCTGCCATGACGGTAGTTATAGCTGTGCATCGCCAAATTTCGTTCGCGCAATCGCACGTCTGTACCCACTTAGCACAATTGCAGAAACCATCGCTTGTCGCTCAAAAAAATGCCGGTTGTTGAAAAGATTGTTGTAGAAATCGCATAGTGAGTGCAGGCCTTAAAAGTATAGACATAGGTGGGGTCCATTTGCAAATAACTTTTTTTTCTTGGTTATATTTTCACATCTTATTAAAAAAAATACCTGTTAAGCAACCAGCTAGCAAGAAAATACTCAGAATAACTTTGAAAGTAACTTTTCCACCTATGTTTTGGTATTTTTTCAATTGTAGAGTGCTAAAACGTTATTTTAAACAGAAGATGGAAAATGATATCCTAGGAGAAAACTTAGGAGAAATAGTGAATTGGATGGGGCCCATGGTGTCTTTAAACCAGATATTCAATCTTTTTCAGACTGTTTCTAAAGATGGAAAGAAGGGGTTTTATGAAGGCCGTATTGCTCAAGCAATTGTGCAAGTGGTGCAACGTAGTGGTGGAGTTTTGGACCTTGAAGACCTTTCAAGCCACGCAACTGAGATAGTTCAGCCAGTCTGCACTATATACAAGGTAATAGTATTCTGCATACAAGGTTTGTTCTATTGTACAAACGGCATATATGCTGTACATATACATATGTAATTGTCAAACAACCCAAGACAAATACATTTTAAAATGTTGCATAACGGCAGGTGGCATAACTATGAATCATGTGCCCCCCAGCAAACTTTGAGGCTGCCTCCCCAATATTCACACTCATTCTTCTGTCTCCCCTTGATAACCTAACACTCTGGGGCCCCAACTGCCAGCAGTGATAACATTTGTTCTGTTCCTTTAACTCCCAGTGGATTATAATGCATCTGTGAAGATTCTCCATTCAAATATTTATGTTGCTATTCTCTTGACCTCATTCCAGGTTTTTCCTATCTTTCTAATTCCTTCTTCCACTTGTCTCCTCCATGTTCTTGGAGAATGTCCCCTTCTTCTTGGTCATTGTGGATTCCATTCTAGATCTCCTCTTTCTATAGATTCCTCTCCATTTCTGAGTGTGTGGCCTATCCAACCCTACTTCCTTTTCCTTAACTCATTTTCTATTGGTGGTTTTCCACAGCTCTTCATTTTTATCTCTTTCTCGGGCCATTTTATATTCATAAGTCTCCGTAGGCAACCTGTTTACAAAGGTCTGGATTTTATAGGTAATAAGCTGTATGACCTTCCAAGTTTCATTTGCGTATAGAAGGACTGCTTTTACATTAGTATTAGTATAAAAAAATCAAACTTTAGGGTTTTTTTCTTAGATGTTTTTACTTTTCCAGATCCTTTATAGCCTTACACACGCCTAGAAATTCTGGTTCTCCATGAGCTTGCTGGGTAGTCTGTAACTGGGTGTTACAAGTCCTACTCCATAGAGCCACATTAATCCATGCCATGCACTGTTGGTAATCAACCAATCTGAAACAGTCTGTATGCATGTTGCATTATTGTGGCTCTGTACAGTTAACAAGCTGACACATCATTGCATTCCAGCGGTTCTGGAGGTTTGGTTAGCTTACAGGGACAACAAAGGATAATTTGCATACTCAGCAGTGATGCATCGTGGGAGACATCATATGCTCACTCCAACCTGAATTATTGCAAATACCTTCTGTTTTAACCAGTTCGGCCTATCTGGACGAGCTTCCTCGTCCAGATAGGCACTGCTGCTGCCGCCGGCTCGTGCGCGCGATCGGGCACGCCCCCGCGCGTGCTCCCGCTGCCCGCCGCTAGCCCCCCGATCAGTGAATGGGAATATAATTCCCATTCACCGATCTAACTTCCTTGCAGAAATACCGACGCTTTCTCTCCAGAGAGCGCGGTATTTCTGCCCCCAGGAAACTTCTCCCCAGCATTTTAGTTCCTGGATGCGAGATCGTTCGCATCCAGGACTTTTCACTGTGGCCATCTTGTGGCCAAATAGTAAACTGCACCCACATACATTTTTAATAAAAAAAAATATAATATTTTACATTTAATATTAGCAGTTTCCCTCCCACACCAAAAATTACCCACATACACTTTTTTTATAAAAAAAAAAAAAAAAAAATACAACTAAAAAAAAAACAAAAAACAACATAAATAGTTACCCAAGAGCAGGGGCGTAGCAATAGGGGGTGCAGAGGTAGCGACCGCATCGGGGCCCTTGGGCCAGAGGGCCCCGAAGGGCTCTCCCTCATCTACATTATTACCTTTCTATTGGTCCTGTGCTCATAATAATCATTTCTATAGATGCTGTGAATAGTGGTAATCACTAACAAACTGTTTCCCAGCCTCTTCTTGCACCTCTGACACTGTAGTTGCCATTGGCAAGTTTTGGTGCGCCGTATCAATTGTTATGTATAGAGTGCTTGGGGGGCCCCATGTAAAACTTGCATCGGGGCCCACAGCTCCTTAGCTACGCCACTGCCCAAGGGTCTGAACTTTTTAAATATGCATGTCAAGAGAATATGTTATTATATTATTTAAAATTATAAGCTTATAAATAGTGATGGACGCAAATTGAAAAAATGCACCTTTATTTCTAAATGAAATATCGGCACCATAAATTGTGATAGGGACATCGTTTAAACGGTGTAATAACCGGGACAGATGGGCAAATAAAATACATGCGTTTTAATTATGATAGTGTATATTAATTTCAAACTATAATGGCCAAAAACTGAGAAATAATGCATTTTTTTAGTTTTTTTTCTTAATCTTCCTGTTAAAATGCATTTACAGTAAAGTGGCTCTTAGCAAAATGTACCCCCCAATGAAAGCCTAATTGGTGGCGGAAAAAACAAGATATAGATCAATTCATTGTGATAAGTAGCAATAAAGTTATAGGCGAATGAATGGGAGGTGAACGTTGCTCGGATGCATGAGATTTTCGGCACTGCGGTGCTGAACAGGTTAAGAAGGCAAACTGTTGTATTGCATAACATTTTATCAAGAGGGCTCTTTGGTCCATTGTAGCCCCTTACAAACTCCTAGGAGTTCTGGTTCACCATGAGCTTGCTGAGTAGTCTGTAACTCCAGATAGGGTACAGCTGGATAAATGCTTTGTTAGCTTTCTTTATTTAATTTTTCTTCTTCACCACTGTCTCTGGTAACACTTTTTAAATAGGCAAACAACTCCACAAGTTGTATTTCATAGTCGGTAATTTTCGGTCTCACTGTAGCAGTATTGTTTATTCCTTTTTGTTTTGTTGGCATTGATACATAGCCCAGCAATTTCTACTTCATTTTGTAACCTTTCCAGTTTTTCTTTCATATTTATCTACCTTTGAGAGTCATAAACATGGAATAGGTTGGATCTTTATAAATCAGTAATAATAATAATAAAACCTACAAGGCTATAATGATTCCCCGAGCCCACCCCATAACAGAAATAGGCACAGCACCACCTGATCTGGAGGACCGACCCCTGTATGGGAAGGAATGAGGGCAAGTATTCTCAGCCCCTCACCACTCTGGATCTCCCCCATGCAGACAATTTGTACTAAAAACATAGAAAGCATTAAACAAAAAGTACTTAATTTCCAAATTCTGTGTATGGTTTCTAGATGTTTATGTGACGCTTCTATATCTGTAGGCCTATTCACACTGTTACCATCTAACATGCTGCTGCTCACATAGATGTGATATACTGGATATATATATATATATATATATAATTTGGTTTAGGAGCAATACAAGGCTGAGACACTTGTTTGTACTGAAACAATTACACGATTGGTATCACTGACATGCCTCTCTATTGATACATGTAAGTATTAGTTTAGTGATGGCCCACAATGGTATTTTCTTTCAACAATCTAGGGTCCTTGCTGTGTTATTTAATATTTTGGGACCTGTAGCAAGTTCTTTTGTTTTTAGTTTATTTGCATAAATCAGACCTGTTTTTACTGCATCCATGCACCCGTCCTCTGCTGTGAATGGCACCAGTGTCACTGGTCATTAGTACTGGAATGTAGCAGTAAGGTTCACCCATGGAAAAGGGAACTACTGATGCATTAGGCTAGCTGGTTGACCTCTGTGGTTGATCACATAACCTGTTCTTTCTAAAGATCAACCTCTGTTTTCCTGGTATCATTGTGTATTTGTAGTACTGGATTTGTTTTAATCTGGTCGACTACATAGATCATATTAGTTTAGGTATATGATGAAACCATTTCATAATTGTATTTCCAAACTGTTTGAGTCTGAGAAATGGCCTATTCTTCTTGTGATGCCAACAATACTAAACCAAGCCAAGCCCAACCCGTGGCACCCAGCCACATGAGACAAACGCACCCAGCCCAGTTCCCTCAATCCTTCTATCACTGTGAGCATATACAAACACAAGCTCTGTGCAATACCAGAGGGAGCACAGAGATGCTTTACAGGACAACACTGACCATGATTGCCAAAGACATGATTGTAGTTCTGGCACACAGACAAGCACTGTGACTCAGAGTATCAGCTCTTTACAGCCACAACACAAACTCATTATTCGCTGGACACACCTATTAAATACAGTCTGGGAAGTTTTGTTTAAAAACATTCTGACGTGCCTATTGGTTTTAAAAGAAATATTTAGTGTAAAAGTGTATTCAGTGTAAAACTCAAATGAGCTTTCTTCTTTTGTCAACTAAATTAGGTTGTACTTTCAAAGCACAACTGAAGTGAGAGGAATATGGAGGCTAATATGTATTACTTTTTAAACAATGCAAATTGCCTGCCTTTCACCCTGATCACCAGCCACTTAAAGGAAACCTAAAGTAATTGAAAAAAGCCAGTTTACTTACCGGTACCTGGGGCGTCTACCAGCCCCCTGCAGCTGTGCCCGCTCTGCCACTGAGCAATCCCCCGGTCCGCCGCAGCGTTCCACTTCGGTTTGGGCAACTCAGCCACTCAATGGCCACTGCGTCCGTTGCCAGAGCGTCCTGCGCATTAGCAGTAGAGATTGTTACATACTGCCCATACGCAGAACCCACCCATCGACGGGAGCGCAATTGAGGACGCGCACGTCCAGGACTACGCAGGCTCAGTGGCCATCGACTGGCTGAGTTGCCCAAATCGATAGTGGGGCGCCGGATGATCGCTCAGTGATGGCGCGGGCACAGGGTGGCAGCAGGGGGTTGGTAGAAGCCCCAGGCAAGTTAAACATTTTTTCAATTACTTTAGGTTTCCTTCCTAAGGTGGCCATAGCAATTAGTCTTTCTCGCCTTGCAGCACTGGGTCTTCAGTTTGAATCTCAGCCAGGGCACTATCTGCATGGAGTTTGTATGTTCTCTTGGTGTCAGTGTGGGTTTCCTCTGGTCACTTTGATTTCCTCCCTCATCTCAAAAACACTGAAAAGTTAATAGGCTTCCTCCTAAATTGGCCCTAGACTATAATACATACACTACATGATACATACATTGACATATGACTAGGAAATTAGATTGTGAGCCCCTCTGAGGGACAGTTAAGTGACAATATACTCTGCACAGCACTGTGGAAGATAGTGCTATATAAATACTAAATAATAATAGCTGTTAAAGTTGTCTCATGCTCACAGTGGGATCGACCATTATTATTAAACGCAGGAGTGCTGCAGCTGAAGGGAGGATGACTCCTGTCGTATACAGTAAAAGAAAAAGCTGGCACTTCCTAAATTGCTTCATTATTGCTTCTTTTTTGCTTCATGTAAACCATTTGTAAAGCCAAGGTTTATTAACCATCTTAGCGTTGCGGACGAGCTCAGCTCGTCCATTACCGCCGCGGTGGATTTCTCAGCCCCTGGTGGGTCTTTTTTTACAATTTTTTAAAAAAATACACAGCTAGCACTTTGCTATCTGCGTGTTTAATTTGATCGCTGCCGCTTGCCGCCAATCCGCCACTACGCATCGCAAAACAGGGCCCCCCCCCCGACCCTCAGCGCAGCCTTGCCAATCACCGCCAGGCTGCGCTATGGGGTGGATCTGGACTCCCCCTGACGTCATGACGTCGATGACATCATTCCAATCGTCGCCATGGCGTTCAGAGCGGTATTTCCTGTTGGGTATGATCGCCGGAGACGATCGGATGGGTGGGCGGGATGCCGCAGGAAGGGGGGAATCTTGTAGCTAGCGCTAGACTAGCTACATGATAAAAAAAAAATTAGGCTAAAAAAACCCACCCGCAATCGAGCGCTGCAAAAAATCAAAACGCCAGGGTGGTTTAGCCACTGGCAAATCACTCCAGTGAGTGTATAGAGGCGACATCTCCCGATGCAGCGTCTTATGTATAAGCGGCAGACAGATTCTTGCCTTGAGCAGACTTTGTCTTGAAAAAGGGACCCTGAGTGGTCCTGAAACATAAGGGTTTCTATGAAGCAATAAGGATCGATTTAGGAAGTGTCTTTCTATCTTTAAGTTGGCCAGACACATCACAATAAAATGATCCAATTTTACAACAATTCGATAAAAACAATCGGTTGTACAGCAAAATCTAAAAATAAAAAAAAAATGTTATTCGCTTGAGAAATTTCCCGTGTTGTTTTGTGTGAGATACGTTGGTCAGGAAAATTTACTGTATTCCTTGAATTTAAATGAAAATGAAAAAAATTGTATGGCATGTGGCCACCTTTAGTATGGATTTGAGCAGATGCAAAATGGCACAATACAAGTAGCTTTTTACCACACAAATGACAACTGTAGCAAATAGAGTATTATTTACAGTTCTTAACCTCTTTGTTGATGCTACAAGTGTGCTAACATGGCTACATTCTTTTAGCGTACTTTTATTATACATAGACATCACACAACTCATTTCATGATTTTATTTAGTGTGTATAGTTAGTTTATTTTACCAATAATCATATTTGTAGTGCAGAATTCTTACTCATCAGGCATTTAGCTTTAGTCTGTGATGGTCTTGGCTTTGCACTTATTTTGTTGCATTCCAAACTGTAATTTTAATGTTTATCATATTGGCACGCAAAAACACCACACAACGCATCAGGAGCTACGCAGTCTGTCTATGTCTGTGTGCTGCGGGATGCAGTCCTGCAGATTGTCAGTGGACCAGGAGCCCATCTGGGAGTCAGGCTGAGGGGATGGCGTGATGGAGCGGGGCAAGCTGCAGTGGGGATCCGAAGGAAGGTTGTTGGTCTGTGCTGCCAAGCTGTTCAAACATTGAGCAGGGGTCACAAAAAGGCTGCCAGTCAGTTGGAAGTGTCCTGCCCCAGCTTGTGAGAGCAGTGTTTTACCTAAACTCCACCACTGGAAAAACTTCATCTCGCCATGCTATCTCACTTGGGAATCAACTGCTGGTGAGAGTGTGGGCTGTGCTTTGTGTGCAGAGTAACATTGGTGGCCTGACCCCATGGGGCCTGTAGCCATTGCAGTGGACTTGAATCAAACAGTTTGAGGTGGTAAGTCCCGGTAACCTGGGTGCAGCAGTCTTGGCACCCCATGGAATAGGACTCTGCTAGTCGCAGGAACTTTTGAGGTGACATGCACGATCTTACAAGTACTGGACTTGTACCTCTGCCTTTGTGCCCTGGATATGGAATTTTGTGGAAACTTTGTGGAAAGGAGGTTGTGTTTATGGTTTTATGAGGATGTTATCGACCAATAAAAATCTCTTAGGGCCTAAATCCTTTGACGCAGTTGTGTCCGCTTCTGTCCGCTTTTCAGCATCTGTAACATTGATGGGTTGCTGAAAAGCGGACACAACTGCGCACAACTGCGTAAGTGGGCTCAGGCCCTTATACTTTTGAGCAACCTGGTTCTTTTCAAGTTATGCTCCCACTCTTGTATTTACATATAAGTTATATAGTACGGCTATTATGGTATAGGGCACCCTGATTTATGGTTTACAAGGCTACACTACTAACCAAGGTGGTGGGGCGGAGGCCGGCAGCTGTGGGACCAGGTGGACCCTGACAAAAGTCAGCAAGTGGGCTTGGCTCCCCAGGAGACATAGCAATGGATGGTGTCCTGGCTACCCTGAGGGTACAGTGCTCCCCCCCCCCCCCCAACACCCCTTTTCCCCTAAATATAAGGGATGGAATTTCTAGTCAGTCATTTTTTTCTCTTGGCCTTTATTTCTAGATACAGTTTAGATTGCTTATTTGACATAAGTTTACATCATATAAAAAAAAAATTATTTTCTTTTCATTCTGCTTTGCCACATATAGCTTCATGTCACGCTTTAGTATGCAGATAAGGAAGTTTATCGGTCAATGGTGAAATTCTGAGCGTTATCACTGTAGTATTAATGGATTTAAACAGTTGTACCTTGTGTGAATGTCAGGGATTTTCTAAATCTGATAAATGTAAATTACACATAGTAAAGATAGACTACCATATAAAGAGTGCCGGCGGAACTAACAGAAATAGAAACGTCAATAACACTTTATTGCTACATAGCAGAAAATCTAGATTAAAACTCGCACAACACGCAGATATCTTCTTTTTACAGCAAATTTTCTCAAGCTACCTTAAATCGTTAAAAAGGATTCATAATGACATACAGTAGAATGTAATAAATGATTCAGGAGACCCACTTTTACCTTAATTATATTAAGTCTCAGTATATTGGTTTGTAACCACATCCTCCCAGTGATGCTTGGCCCAGGCTATGATGTCATGCAGCCTTCTGTCCCAGAGCACTCTGGGAGATCAGGCAATGTACCTGCTCACTTCACAGAAAGGGGAGAAAAATACATTCCATAGTGAGTCACCTTACCAGCAGTAAACATGACAACATTATTGAAACATTAAAGCATGTAAATCAGAACATATGATGCCAGAAAAGAGCACTTTTGGATTTATTCACATGCCCCATTCCCTCCTGGTGTGAGCCAGGATCTGTCAGAATGTAAGTTGTGTGTTCTACAAATTGTTATTCTGTGGAGCCTGTCCTCTCACCCAGTTTACTTTTTCCTTATCTTTCGGCTCTCTCTTTTTCTGTTTCTCTCACCTGTATTTGTTTTGTTTCCCTTTTGTCTTTCTTTCTTTCTAATTAAACATCCATTCTTGAATCCATGATAATTGAATTACTGGTGCATTCAATAGTTGTGATGTTATAGTTTCCTAGATTACTGTCATGCTGTCATGTGCTGTTTCCTGGAAAAATAAGCCCTAGCTGGAATTTTGAGCATGCTTGAAATATAAGCCCTACCCCGAAAATACTGACACTTACCTGGGGCTTCTTTCAGCCCCCCTGTAGCTGTAATGTCCAGCGCCATCCTCCTCCGATCACTGCCGCTGGTTACGCGTCTGCGGCTGCACAGCCATGGCCACGCGAGCGTGCGCCCCAGGGACCTTGTACTGCGCAGTAAGCTCCCAGAGACGCGAGCGGGAGCGCACACTATTTGTCTTGTTAGACGACAGGTGCCAGCGGCGGGGAACGGGGATCGGAGGAGGACGGCGTGGATCATTACAGCTACAGGGAACTGATAGAAGCCCCAGGTAAGTGTCCATTTTTGTTTATTGCAGCACTCCACAGAACCCCTTTAAGGAGGAGGAAGAGGTGGCCAGCAAGAGGGGACACAACGGTGCAGTGCAGTGCAGAATGGGTACCGGTCCTGTCATCAGCAAGGTTATCAGCTGTATGCAGGGATGACAGGGCCGGTGCCTGATCAGTACAGTAGCATACCTTCAAATGCAGGAACAGCACAGTACAAAGAAACAGGAAATGTTCTGCTGAGAGACACTTCCTGATAGAAATAGAAGACATCCCCTGAAAATAAGCCCTAGCATTTTAGAGCAAAATTAATGTAATAAGACAATGGGCCTGATTCTCAAAGCTTTTCTGTTATATGACCTCACCTTATTTATTAACTCACAATTTATCTCTCCTTAAATGACTTAACTCATGATTTACCTCTCCTTATCTAACTTAACTCATGGTTTAGGTCTTCTTATCTAACTTAACTCATGGTTTAGCTCTCCTTATCTAACTCAACTCGTGGTTTAGCTCTCTTTATTTGAAATAACTCATGGTTTAGCTCTCCTTATCTATTTATCTCATGAATTATCTCTCCTTATCTGTTTATCTCATGCATTAGCACTCTTTAAGCCCCATACACACGCACAACGGACGTCTTTTACAGTGAGCAAAAATCAAATGTTTTGCGAACATTGAACGACAGTCTTCACGTGTAGACGTGTGGACGACTGAGCGAGAAAAGAGATGGCAATCGACAGATAACAAGAAGTTTAATCGTTCCGGTTGTCCGATTGATTTTCGAAAGGACGGGGAAAAGTCGTTTGAATAATGCAATGTGTACAGAAATCTAGTATGATTTTACTTTTAACTATCTCAAAAAAGACCTCTCCTTCGCTTTAAGGGATATGCAAATCGTGTTTCTCAACCAACAGTTGCTCGTTTTATCGTGCAGTGTGTGTGTCTGTCGTGTGCACATTAAGACATATCTTGCCGCCATTTAAAGTTGTTTAAATTTGTTTTGTCGCTTTTACTGAGTGAGTTTGCTTGAGTGGGTGTATGGGGCTTTACTGTTGGTGAAAAATAAGTATCCTTTGTGAATCAACCTCACTGTCTTCAGGGAAACACAGTAGACATGCTGCAGAGATGCCATTCTCTGTGTGAATAATGTTTTTCATACAACCATTTGCATGGCCTACTGTTAGTTTTAAGGTGTGTACACACGCACTACTGTAACGAACGATGGGTCTATCAGACCCTCCCGCTGGGGGCGCGTTCAGCGATAGTAGAGCGTGTGTACAGTCTGTCGGCAGACTGATAAGGCTGTTTCTGAATGATCCACTGAACGGATCGTTCAGAAACAGCCTATCAGAAACAGCCTTATCAGTCTGCCGACAGACTGTACACACGCTCTACTGTCTGCAGAGGGCGCGCCCAGCGGGAGGGTCTGATGGACCCATCGTTCGTTACAGTAGTGTGTGTGTACGCACCTTTACTCCCAGTCTTTTTGCTATAAAATCCTGTTGTTATATTGTCTGTACTGCAGAAGTTATGCAAGTTATGTTTGTCATTGAACCTTGTTATTGCTCAATTAACTAATTATTGTGTAAAAAATGTAAATCAGGGTAGGATAAGATTTATCTATGGCCATACATTAACTAAATTTCTAAATTAATATTCTAAAAAAAAAAAACAATGTAATCATTAAGTTATGTAAATTATTATTGTTCTTTAACCACCTTAGCGGTATGGACGAGCTCAGCTCGTCCATTACCGCCAGAGGGTGCCGCTCAGGCCCTGCTGGGCCGATTTTGATGAAATAAAAAGCAGCACACGCAGCCGGCACTTTGCCAGCCGCGTGTGCTGCCTGATCGCCACCGCTCTGCGGCGATCCGCCGCGAGCAGCGGCGAAAGAGGGTCCCCCCAGCCGCCCGAGCCCTGCGCAGCCGGAACAAATAGTTCCGGCCAGCGCTAAGGGCTGGATCGGAGGCGGCTGACGTCAGGACGTCGGCTGACGTCCATGACGTCACTCCGCTCGTCGCCATGGCGACGAGGAAAGCCAAACAAGGAAGGCTGCTCATTGCAGCCTTCCTTGTTAGTTCTGCTTGCCGGAGGCGATCGGAAGAACGTCTCCGGAGCACCCTCTAGTTGGCTTTTTATGCAGCCAACTTTCAGTTGGCTGCATGAAATATTTATTTTTTAATTAAAAAAAAAAACCTCCCGCAGCCGCCCTGGTGATCTCAATAGAACGCCAGGGTGGTTAAGTAGTTGTCTTTGATGTCAGAGCATTAGTAGTTCTCTATGTTAGATGCATTAATGGATTCTCTTTGGGCAGCATGGCGGCGTAGTGGATAGCACTCTCGCGCTGGGTTCCTGGTTCGATTCCCAGCCAGGGCACTATCTGCACAGAGTTTGTATGTTATCCCCGTGTCTGCGGTGGTTTACTCCAGGAACTCTGGTTTCCTCCCACATCCCAAAAACATACAAATTAATGAACTGCCTAACTGACTTACCTATAAATTGGTCCTAGACTTCAATAGACTTATGATTATGGTAGGGATTAGGTTGTGAGCTCCTCTGACGGACAGTCAGCGACAAGATATACACTCATAGAGAATAATAATAATAATTCTCATTTACACTGTGTTATTGGCAGCCAAGAAGTATCAGTTGTGAGAAAGTGTATTGAAAGGCTGACATTTTATCCACCATGGATGACTGACCTCTTTACACAAAGTAAAGTGCAGAAGCTCCCAAAAAGATCCTTGTTCCTATTTCAGGAGCTTTCATGTAGAAACTCAGGGCAGCCATAGAAACCGCACAGCTTATCATGGTGATTGTAGGACCAATAGAGGCTAGGTGCAATCAGAAGAGTACAGCAAGATCCTCACAAGGAGATTATCATTAAGCTGGCCACTAACGGTCCAATTTCTACTGAAAAATCGTTCGAGCGATCAGAAATTTTGATCGGACGAAAAATCGTTCACTACACCATCAACTAACCAATCATTGCTTCCTATCTATCACGACCACCAACAAAATCCAAATTTTCGTTCGACGAAAATTCATTCGGGCGACATTTTTTTTCACTCGTTCATAATCGATTGTGTCCACCAATGGAGATTATTTACAACCAATCCGATCAGAATTTCTGATCGCTCGAACGATTTCTCGCTACAAATTGGACAGTTAGTGGCCAGCTTAAGAAGTTGAAATGTTACCCCGCCTCTGGCCTTATCTCTGTTGCTTCCCACACAAATGTTGCCTTAGCTTCCCTACTCATGCTACTATACTAAAATTCCTGGAGCCCTTTTCTCAATAAAGTGGGTAATTTTGGCTCCGGCACCGCTGCAGTAAAATGTTCACCGCATAGACCCCAATCTTATTTGTGACCATTGAAGCGCCCAGTGAGTAATTTGGTCACCACTGGAGCCCGATGTAATTTTGCGCATATTGCTGGAGGAGTTTTGTATCTGGGAATGCGGCACGAGTATCAGCAGATATTGCAGTGGGGGAGGTACAGTATGGATCAATAGAGGGTGGGTTCAAGTGAGAGTAGGGTTAGGTTTATTGAAAGCACAATAGTGGCCATTTTCACATATATGTTACTATCGTATTACCCATTGTCCAATAGTGGAATATTAGTAATTTCACTGGTATTCTACCAGCCACTATCCCTGGTGCTCAAATTACTGCGCTATCCTTTTTGAGTGTATGACTTTTTTAATATCACTCAACAATTGCCCTAGGCAATAAGTACTACACCCCAGAGACATATTTGTGGTCTTCTTAAAATCAAATTACTTGCATTCCATTCCTTTTTCTTATTTTTCATTTAGATGGCCCTAACACATCTCCTATAATACTTTCCAGTGAACAATTTAAATCTTAGAGGCACCCGCATAAACCTATAGTAGAATATAATATGTTGTTCAGCATATCCAATTTTTTATGGTCCTGGTTTTTGCATCAGAAACAATTCATATATCTATCTATTGCTGTCTAGTGGTGAGAAACCCTGCCCTCCCACTGATGTTCTGCTTAGGCTATTTAGTTATGCAGCCTTCTCCTCTCAGTGCACTCTGGGAGACCAGGGCCCATATGCAAATCACTTTTTCACCTGAGTTTTCTCCTAGATGATATTTTCACAACTTGTAAATAAAACACCTTTTAAACCACCAGCAAACAAACAAATGCTCAAAATAATTTTGACAGTACTTTTTCACCTACTTTTTTCCTTTGCAGAGTGCTAAAAAGTTATTATAAAGAGAATATGAAAATTATCTCCCAGGAGAAAACTCAGGAGAAAAAGTGAATTGCATATGGCGCCAGGTGTTGTTTCTACTCATTTCGGAACACACAGCAAGCAGACATTCCACAGGAAAGATTTTACAGTGGGCTCACACTGACTATACAGTAGAGAATTTATACATGAATATTGTAAAATATAAGTAATTTTAATCATTAAGTTACATTTAGTAAAAGTTGTCTTTAACTTTCACTGGGGGGCCAAAAATCAAATCTTCCAAACACAATGTTGGGCCGGTTCTCACAGAAGACCATTAGGTTTCCAGTTCGTTTTCAATTACATGCTTGGATATTCCTCATCCAGTAAAAACCAAATGGTTCTAAGCCTCCAGATCCATTCGGTATATAGGAGATACAGGTAAAGTAGACCCTTCCACTTGCACTTCACTGTAAACATGTTTCATGTCTTTTTCAGATCTAATTTGCATTTGCAGAATCTTGTAATGGCAGTTTAGGTGTGCTCCAGTCTAGCCACATGTTCAGACTCTTCTTTTTGCTTTTTACATAGGGAATAAAAGTCTGGGAAGTACCACCTCCTAGCCAAGGGATCGTTGCTCTTATGGCTTTGAATATCCTGGAAAACTTCCATATAGAAGGTACCGGTAACTTCTTCTGAAAACTGGTCCACTAAGTAAAAGAACATTGGGGCTGATTCACAAAGTTTTTCCGTTGAATTATCTCCCCTTATTTTATTAACTCACAATGTATCTCTCCGTATCTGACTTGACTAATGTAATCATACCAAATGCTTAATAATAATTATTATTATTACTTATCTCATATTTTTTCTCCTTATCTAGCTTAACTCATGATTTATCTCTCCGTATTTGACTTTACTTCTTACGTACCTCTCCTCATTTGTTTACAGAGATTAAGTAAGATGTAATGGGGCCCAGGCAAGGTAGTAGAAGGCGCCAAAGCCCCTTTGTGGTACTTTTGGTAAGCTGAAGTGGAGAGAGGTCAGAGAAGTTTGCAGGTGGGCCCCTGGACACCCACTAGGCCCCAAGCACCTGCCTAGGTTGCCTGGTGGATGATCCTGCTCTGTTCGTCTGTCTCATGCATTAGCTCTCCTTACAGTTAAGGTGGAAGTAAATAAGCTTTGTGAATCACCCCATTGTGCCTTTCTGGTTTACTGTGTATTGGTGACCTGTCATGTCACTAGAAGTCATGCCTGATATGTGTCATTCCAGAGATGGGCCATAACAGTGCCGATTACATCCATATACTTACTGAAGCCGTGAAGTTAAGTGTGTCAGACGCTTCTTGGTATTGTGCTGACCCTGCCGTTGTGCCAGTTCCCACTGAAGAACTTATTAGTAAAGCATATGCCACAGGACGGTCCAAATATATTAATTTACAGAGGTAAGTTGTTTTCTCTGCAGTACAGCTACAAGTATGTTGCACATGAAAAAGCATCAGTTGGGTACCAAAAGAAAATTCAGCTGCCTCTATACATGAAAGACCATTATTCTGGTGGAGTTTAACCTCCTTTAGGGCAGGGGTCCGCGGCCCACTGCCGGTACGTTGGACGTTCCTCTTGACCTCCCCCCGCCCGTCCCCCCCACGGCTGCCGCTGCTGTTACCTCTGGCGGCCGCTTTATCTCTTATATTCCTCTCTCTTCTGCCCGGCCCCGTGTAAGTGATTCACAGCAGCGCGCCCCGCAGCTGCTGTGATGATGAGGGAGGAAGCAGAAGAGAGAGCGGTTCCCATAGTAACGGCGATACACATCGCCGCTACAGGAAGCCGCGGTCTCTCGTCTCCTGCTTCCTCCCTCATCATCACAGCAGCCGTGGGGCGTGCTGCTGTGAATCACTTACACGGGGCCGGGTAGGAGAGAGGAATATAATAGAGAAAGCGGCTGCCGGCTAAGGTAACAGCAGCGGCGACCACTGGCTAAGGTAACAGCAGCGGCGGCCACGGAGGGGGGGGGGGGACGCTTATACTGGGGCATTACCTACCCGTACTGGGGCACTATACTACCAATACTGGGCACTCTACTAGCTATACTGGGCACTATACTAGCTATATATTGGGCACTATACTGGGCACTCTACTGGCTATACTGGGCACTCTACTAGCTATACTGAGCACTCCACTAGCTATACTGGGCACTCTACTAGCTATACTGGGCACTCTGCTGGCTATACTGGGCACTCTGCTGGCTATACTGGGCACTCTGCTAGCTATACTGGGCACTCTGCTAGCTATACTGGGCACTCTGCTAGCTATACTGGGCACTCTACTAGCTATACTAGACACTATACTGGGCACTATACTAGCTATACTGGGCACTATACTAGCTATACTGGGCACTATACTACCTATACTGGGCACTATACTACCTATACTGGGCACTATACTAGCTATACTGGGGCACTACCTACCCATACTGGGCACTATACTAGCTATACTGGGCACTTTACTAGCTATACTGGGGCACTACCCATACTGGGCACTACCTACCCATACTGGGCACTATACTAGCTATACTGGGGCACTACCTAACCATACTGGGCACCATACTAGCTATACTGGGGCACTACCTAACCATACTGGGCACTATACTAGCTACACTGGGGCACTACCTACCTATACTGGGCACTATATTAGCCATACTGGCCACTATACTAGCTATACTGGGCCACTATGCTAACTATACTGGGGCACTATACTAGCCATACTGGGGCAACTAAACTCCCCCCCCCCCCCACACTGTCCACTAGGACATGCCGACTGCCCAACCCCCCCCCCCCCCCCCCCCCCCCATCCCGGGTGAAAAATTTGGGCAGAAAGTGGTCCCCGGGCCGCAAAACACGATATAAACTCAAGATCAAATTTACAAGTCTGCATACAGTGTGAAAGAAGGGGAATAGGGATCACATAAGGCCAAAGCACTCCTGAGCACAGCCTATCACCAGAGTGTGGGTACTCATACACTCCTGAGCACAGTCTATCACCAGAGTATGGGTACTCATACACTCCTGAGCACAGTCTATCACCAGAGTGTGGGTACTCATACACTCCTGAGCACAGCCTATTACCAGAGTGTGGGTACTCATACACTCCTGAGCACAGCCTATCACCAGAGTGTGGGTACTCATACACTCCTGAGCACAGTCTATCACCAGAGTGTGGGTACTCATACACTCCTGAGCACAGCCTATTACCAGAGTGTGGGTACTCATACACTCCTGAGCACAGCCTATCACCAGAGTGTGGGTACTCATACACTCCTGAGCACAGCCTATCACCAGAGTGTGGGTACTCATACACTCCTGAGCACAGCCTATCACCAGAGTGTGGGTACTCATACACTCCTGAGCACAGCGTATCACCAGAGTGTGGGTACTCATACACTCCTGAGGACAGCCTATCACCAGAGTGGGTACTCATACACTCCTGAGGACAGCCTATCACCAGAGTGGGTACTCATACACTCCTGAAGACAGCCTATCACCAGAGTATGGGTACTTATACACTCCTGAGGACAGCCTATCACTAGTGTGTGGGCACTCATACACTCCTGAGGACAGCCTATCACCAGAGTGTGGGTACTCATACACTCCTGAGGACAGCCTATCACCAGAGTGTGGGTACTCATACACTCCCGAGGACAGCCTATCACCAGAGTGTGGGTACTCATACACTCCCGAGGACAGCCTATCACCAGAGTGTGGGTACTCATACACTCCCGAGGACAGCCTTTCACCAGAGTGTGGGTACTCATACACTCCTGAGGACAGCCTATCACCAGCGTGCGGTACTCATACACTCCTGAGGACAGCCCATCACCAGAGTGTGGATACTCATAAACTCCTGAGGACAGCCTATCACCAGAGTGTGGGTACTCGTACACTCCTGAGGACAGCCTATCACCAGAGTGTGGGTACTCATACACTCCTGAGGACAGCCTATCACCAGAGTGTGGGTACTCATAGACATTTGTTTATATACCGTATATACTCGCAAGCAAGCCGACCCGCATATAAGCCGACCCCCCAACTTTTACCCAAAAAACAGGAAAAAATTATTGACCCTCATATAAGCCGGGGGTAGGAAATGCTGGATTGGTGCAGGCCGTGTGATCCCCCCAGTGTGTCCCAGTATAGCTAGTAAAGTGCCCAGTATGGGTAGGTAGTGCCCCAGTATAGCTAGTATAGTGCCCAGTATAGCTAGTAACGTGCCCAGTATGGTGCCCAGTATAGCTAGTAACGTGCCCCAGTATAGCTAGTATAGTGCCCAGCGTAGGTAGTATAGTGCCCAGTATAGCTAGTAACGTGCCCCAGTATAGCTAGTATAGTGCCCAGTATAGCTAGTAACGTGCCCCAGTATAGCTAGTAACGTGCCCCAGTATAGCTAGTAAAGTGCCCAGTATAGCTAGTAACGTGCCCCAGTATAGCTAGTATAGTGCCCAGCGTAGGCAGTAACATGCCCCAGTATAGCTAGTATAGTGCCCAGTATAGCTAGTAACGTGCCCCAGTATAGCTAGTATAGTGCCCAGCGTAGGTAGTATAGTGCCCAGTATAGCTAGTAACGTGCCCCAGTATAGCTAGTATAGTGCCCAGTATAGCTAGTAACGTGCCCCAGTATAGCTAGTATAGTGCCCAGCGTAGGTAGTAACATGCCCCAGTATAGCTAGTAACGTGCCCCAGTATAGCTAGTAAAGTGCCCAGTATAGCTAGTAACGTGCCCCAGTATAGCTAGTATAGTGCCCAGCGTAGGTAGTAACATGCCCCAGTATAGCTAGTATAGTGCCCAGTATAGCTAGTAATGTGCCCCAGTATAGCTAGTATAGTGCCCACAATAGTGGCCAGTATAGCTAGTAACGTGCCCCAGTATAGCTAATATAGTGCCCACAATAGTGGCCAGTATAGCTAGTGACGTGCCCCAGTATAGCTAATATAGTGCCCACAATAGTGCCCAGTATAGCTAGTGACGTGCCCCAGTATAGCTAGTATAGTGCCAGCGTAGGTAGTATAGTGAAGTGTGTCTCCCCTGCCGCCTACACCCCCCCCACCCACCCCCCGCCGCCGCCGCTACTATTACCTTAGCTCGGCGCCGCTCCTATTCCCCTGTCCTGCTCGTATAATCCACAGCAGCGCGCCCCACGGCGGCTGCTGTGATGAGGGAGGAAGCCGTAGAGAGAGCGGCTTCCTGTAGCGGCGATGTGTATCGCCGTTACTATGGGAACCACTCTCTCTCTACGGCTCCCTCATCACAGCAGCAGCCGTGGGGCGCGCTGCTGTGGATTATACGAGCAGGACAGGGGAATAGAAGCGGCGCCGAGCTAAGGTAATAGCAGCGGCGGCCGCGGGGGGAACGGGGAAGCGGAGGGGGGCTTCATTTTTTAATTTTTTTTACACACTCGCAAGCAAGCCGACCCCCCAACTTTTGACCCACTTTTTGAGGGTCAAAAATTCGGCTTGCTTGCGAGTATATACGGTACTTGTCCCTGTACTTGGGCAGAACAGCTCTAGAAAACCAAAGCTAAGCATTGCTAAAGTGGGAGGGATATGGAGGCTGACATATTTATTCATTTTTTAATCGTTGAAAGTTGCCTGGCTTTCCTGCTGATACTGTGCCTCTAATACTATTAGCCATAGATCCTGAACAAGCAGGCAGACCAGGTGCTCTGACATGTATGTTTTAGGTGTGTGCTTTAGACATCCATCACAGCTGACTAGATACTGTCTTCACCCCCTCATGGTAATAATAGGCCAATCGCTTCTATTCACCTACCCCCCCCCCCCCCCCCCCCTACAAATAATTAGGTTGTTAAAATGGGATAAAACTTTGACATAACATTCAATAAAAAATGTGCTTTCCTACGTTTTATTACCCATGCAGTTATCACATTTGATTTTGTGCACAAGTAATATTGTCTGTCTACAAATTATAGATTCCCAAAGTACAGTTTATCTTCTCTGAAAGCTGCCATTGCATTTTATTGCATAGCTGCTTTATTTATATATTGAAATGTATTTAGTGATCACTTCTCTTAGCTCTTTCTGCTTTTCAGCTCAGTACAGCTCAGTTTGCTAATGTTTACTAAATGTATCTGACAGCAATGTAAACAAAAGTTAATGTTATCACTTCTTCGAGAGTGCGACCAGAAGCTGCCCACTGAAGCAAGGAGCTTTCCACTGAAGAAGAAAGTGCTGTGTTTAACTATTTGGATACTGTTCTGCTACAATTTTTTTGTGGTAGTAGATTTTATGCTGTAAATAATATTTAAGAGCAAAGAGGAAATGCTGAGTTTCATATCACTTTAATTATAATAATTGGACCAAATATTTCACTCCACACAAAAAAAAAATCTTAGAATTCTGAATGCCACAAGCATGAGAGATCTAAGGTACGTGTAACGATTGGTGTCAGCAAGCACCGCTATTCTGATTATTGGTGATCTGCAGTATCACCAATAATACAGATGCTATACCTGATTATATGGTGATCTGCAGAATCACCAATAATGCAAGTATAGCGTGACACGATACAATCTTATGCAAGAGGGTGCTTGGTACAATAGAGTATCTCTATAGGGTACAGAGATACAACCTCCAGCAACCTCCAGCAAGCTGGAACAGCACACAACAATAATAATATACAGTGTAAATTCAAGTCTGTGGAAATATCCACCACACCGTAATTCCTCAGAGGTGTGTTTACCCTGTGTGTGAGATGCTCCAAAGGACGGAGTGGAGAAGTCTCGGCCTCTAGCAGCAAGGGTTTGCTAGTGGCGGTCGTCTCAAAGAGGCAAGCTTCTGATAGAACCCTACAGTGGGAGACGTTCCACTGAAGGGAGAAAGGTCAGACAAAATGAGGTTCGGCAACAGATCAGGCGGCAGCAGTACAGAAACGTGAGACAAGAGAATAGTCGGAAACCAAGCCAATAGTCGATAACGGTACGGGCTGGCGAAGTACAGAATCAGGAAGCAGAAGAGTAGTCAAGACAGGCACAGAATCATACATGATAAATCAAACAGTTTAACCAGTTCGGCCTTTCTGGACGAGCTTTCTCGTCCAGAAAGGCACTGCTACTTTCCCTGCGTGGTGCGCGCGATCGTGCGCCCGCGCGCGCACCCGCCGCCGGCCGCTAGCCCCCCAATCAGTGAATAGGAATATAATTCCCATTCACCGATCTAACTTCCCCGCAGAAATACCGACGCTTTCTATCCAGAGAGCGTGGTATTTCTGCCCCCCAGGAAACAACTCCCCTGCATTTAAGTTCCTGGATGCGACATCGTTCGCATCCAGGACTTTTCTCACTGTGGCCATCTTGTGGCCAAATAGTAAACTGCACCCACACACAGTTTTAATTAAAGAGTTACATTATCTTACATTTAAAATTAGCAATTTCCCTCCCACACCAAAAATTACCCACATACACTTTTCATTAAAAAAAAAATAAAAAAAAAAAATACAATAAAAAAATAAAAACATCATAAATAGTTACCCGAGGGTCTGAACTTTTTAAATATGCATGTCAAGAAAGTATGTTATTATATTATTTACAATTATAAGCTTATAAATAGTGATGGACGCAAATTGAAAAAATGCACCTTTATTTCTAAATAAAATAGTGGCACCATAAATTGTGATAGGGACATCGTTGAAACGGTGTAATAACCGGGACAGATGGGCAAATAAAATACATGCGTTTTAATTACAAAAATTGAAGAGAGAATCGCACACCACTGTGGAGGTGCCGGACCATAAGGGACTGATAGCAAAAAAATCAAAAAAGGTCCGCACACTCACGTGATCCAAGATCAAGCTTTTATTCAACCAGCGTGACACAAGTCCACTCCATAGACCGACGACTCGTTTCGGGGCCCGTGGGGTCCCCTTTGTCAAGGTACAACAGTACAGAATGGTTACCAAAACAAAACCTTGATCTTGGATCACGTGAGTGTGCGGACCTTTTTTGAGTTTTAATTACGGTAGCGTATATTAATTTCAAACTATAATGGCCAAAAACTGAGAAATAATGAATTTTTTTCATTTCTTTCTTAATCTTCCTGTTAAAACGGATTTAGAAAAAAATAATTCTTAGCAAAATGTACTACCCAAAGAAAGCTTAATTAGTGGCGGAAAAAAACAAGATATAGATCAATTCAGTGTGATAAGTAGCAATAAAGTTATAGGCAAATGAATGGGAGGTGAACGTTGCTCGGATGCATGAGATTTTCGGCACTGCGGCGCTGAACCGGATAATATGTGTATATATTGGCGATAAACCAATATATAACACAATATCAGAGACAAGGCTGACTAGGTCTGAGTGCTGACACAGGGTATCGCAAACACAGACGAAGTGTGACTGAAAAGCACTTCCTTATATACTGCCTGGGAGAGAAGTCTCCACCCCAGGCAGCAACCAATCAGAGCAGGCTAAAATGTCAGCTGACCTCCCGGTCAGCTGACACGCTTTCTAAGAGTATAAAGGCATGTCTGTTGTGCGTGCCCGCCCCCTAGAGGCAAGATGGCAGAGCCCTGGTGAGCAGCATGCTGGTGAGTTTGGAGCAGAGTGCTCGGACGGGTTTGCGCAGCGGATGCGTACGAATTTTCGCATCACGCGTTGGAAAGTCCGCTTGCCGGATTGGATGCGACCATATTTCCGCAATCCATCCGGCGTTGCGGATTTTTCATTACAGTACGCTTATCGGGTCCATAATTAAAAGCAATAGGAAATGCTTGGAATTTGTTTAGAACCAATTATCATGTACTACATTTGTTAAGGGGTACTTGTGATAATGTTTACTATGCTGGGGGTACTTAGTGAGTACAGGGTTTTAAAACACCAGGTCAAGAATCAAATAAAATATCGCCGCTTAAAAGGGCTAACACCTCAACATATCCGAGATAACCTTAGATTTGATGAATTGACGGACTCCAGCTTGGATCCTGATACTCTGGTGTTTAAATACAACAAATGTGTGTCCTCCACCTTTGAGACCATTGCTCCTCTGCGCACCAAATATCTTACTCCACACCATCATGCACAGTGGTTTGATAACGCTATAAAAGAGCTGAAAAGACAAGGCCGAAAACTTGAGAGGCTGTGGCGCAAATCTCAGTCCCCAGAAGACAAACATGCCTTAATCTTCCACTTGAAGAGCTACCAAAAGGTAATCACGGGAAAAAAATCATCCTTTCTATCACAAGAGATTGCAAATGCAGTTAACAAGCCAGCCCAACTGTTCCGCACAGTGGAAAAACTCTGCAACCCAGCATGTCAAAAACTTAATATCGAGTCTTCAAAGGACCTCTGTGACCAATTTGCCCATTTCTTCACAGACAAAGTCTCCGCTATGAGGTCCGCCATCCAACTTACAGCATCTGAGCCTAATATAGCGCCGAAGACCATTAGCAGAGACAACGTAACACCTTGGTCAAACTTCAAAGAAATTGATGAAGAAGTCACATCAAGCATCCTCCTTCACGTCCGCCTAACTACCTGTGACCTGGATCCTGGCCCAACACAGTTCATGTTGAACTGCCCCGACCTGTTCGTACCGGTATTCCTCAAAATTGTTAACTGTTCCTTACAATCAGGGATATTTCCTGCTTTACTGAAGGAAGCAATCATCAGGCCTCTCCTCAAAAAACCCTCCCTGGACCCAGATGCAATGACCAGCTACAGACCTGTCTCTAACCTCCCTTTTCTGGGCAAGCTAATTGAAAAAGCTGTATACCTCCAGCTAGAAGCCAGAATCCTACAAAATAACAGTTATGACCCATTCCAGTCTGGCTTCAGGAAACACCACAGCACTGAAACTGCCCTCATTCAAATATGCAACCACCTGCTCATGGCAAGAGACAGAGGAGAGTGCTCGATCCTCATACTGCTAGACCTTTCTGCAGCCTTTGACACAGTTGACCATGACATCTTGATAAACAGGCTACAGGAATACTGCGGCATTGATGGCATAGTACTTCAGTGGTTCCAATCCTTCTTGAGTGGCAGAACCCACAAAGTGTCTGTGGGGCCCTTCCTGTCCACCCCTGTAACACTTAAGTATGGGGTGCCCCAGGGCTCAATCCTCTCTCCCCTGCTTTTCACGATTTACATGCTACCGTTGGGAAAACTAATCCAAAAACATGGCCTGACATACCACTGCTATGCAGACGACACCCAACTATATCTTTCCTTCAAGCCTGGTGTGACAGACCCAACTCTAACTATAAACGCCTGCTTACGTGAACTACAGTAATGGATGAATGACAACTGGCTGAAACTAAATGCAGACAAAACTGAAGTCCTTCTGATTGGAGGGCAGAGCATGATAACAAAACAACTTAACTTGCAGTCTTCACCACTGGGAATAGGAGGCACGGATCTACGCAGCTCTGATCATGTGCGTAGCCTGGGAGTTCTAATTGATGGGGATTTAAACTTCAGAACTCAAATCTCTGCTGTGGTGAAATCATCCTATTTTCACCTGAAGAACATTGCAAAAATCAAGCACCTCATACCCCCAGAAGATCTGCCAACCTTAGTCCACGCCTTCATCACATCCCGACTGGAGTACTGCAATGCTCTCTACACTGGCCTTCCAAAAAAGGTCTTGTACCGCCTACAGCTGATACAGAATACTGCTGCCAGACTGCTAACCAACCAACCCCGTCACTGCCACATAACGCCAGTCCTGCATTCCCTTCACTGGCTACCTATAGAATGGAGGGTCCTATTCAAGATCGGCCTACTGACATTTAAATCCCTGAATAATCTAGGCCCTGGATACATGAAAGATATGTTACAGCTGCGTAGCAATCCCCGCATTCTCAGATCCACAGGTTCTAATAATCTAGTCATACCCAGAGTCCACTTGGAAACTTTTGGTCCCAGAGCCTTCTGTCATGCTGCCCCTACGTTTTGGAACTCCTTACCTTAACAGATCAGGACAGCCCCATCCCTGGACGTGTTTAAATCCAGACTGAAAACCCACCTGTTCAGTTTGGCATTTGCAGAAATATAACTTTTGTTGTGTGAATACTTCATCCTACTAATTACTGAATCTGAGAGAGCCTAAGCGCTTTGAGTCCTATGGGAGAAAAGCGCTATAGAAATGTTATTGTATTGTATTGTATTATTGTAAAAGGGGTACATACCAATATAATGTTGAGAAACACTGCATTAGATCATACCGTAATTATTTCATATTGTTCATGGGAGTAACTCAACATATTAGTACACAATAGTATCCCTGTATAGTTTTGTTTTTGTTATATTAAGTTTTAGTTGTGTTACCCTGAGCATTGTCTTTATTATGAAGGTGAGTGTTGGCTTAGCCAGAAGCTTTTTATTATACAGTATTTGTTGGTAGGAGATAAGACCTTGCTCAGGAGGTGTGGTACTTTGACCTGCATGTTCGCACGTACAGTCTGTTATAACATTATATTTCATTTATGTTTATATTCACTGGGCAAATATTTGCAGATGTTCACACACACATTATAAAGCGTATGCAAACTGTAAGTTTGTTTTCTTGATATTGGAAAATAAGATGTTTCAATAAAAAAAACTAAATACAGTAGAATCCCTTCATAGTAAACTCCAACGGACAGGGAAAAGTAGTCTACACTATCAGAAGTGTACTATATTAGAATTAGTCATACATTGTATATTTATACGGACGCATTTGCTGGGACCTGAGGACTGAGTTATATCCAGAGGTTTACTATACCAGAGTTTACTATAACGAAATTCTACTGTATGAAAATAAACTGTGTATCCTGGCTGTCCTGCTGATCCTGTGCCTCTAATACTTGAAGCCACAGACCCAAAACAAGCATGCAGATCAGGTGCTCTAAAAACACATGCTTGTTTTAGGTGTGTGATTCAGACACTACTGAAGCCAGAAAGATCAGCAAGAAAGAGGCAATAAATATGGCAGCCCCCATATCTCTCTCACTTTTAAAAAAAAGATTTTAATTATATACCACTGGTGTTGTATTTTTTCTTCTGTATTCAATCATTGCCATCACATTGTATTTGTGTGTCGAGACAGCATTATTTCCTAAACACGATTCAAAGGGTTGTCATAGTGTTTGTGTGGATAAAACTTTGAGATGTTGTGTGGATAGTAGTGATGAGCACTAATTTTGTATACTCGTTATTTTGCATCCCAGTTCACAATTAGGATGCAAAATTTCAGAAAAAAAATCGTATTTAATTTTGTAATCTTAATCGGGAACGGTAATTTCGCAATTATGCGTAATTTCATGCCGACGAGGAAAGATGTTTTTTTAAACTCTGTAAAATTACATTTTTGCACAAATTTAAAAACCATTGTTCCTTTGAATTTTTAAAACTATTTTTTTTTCAAAAGCGACAAGGTTTTTTTTTAAAAAAAAAAAAAAATCTGTTTTGAATTACAGATTGTCCCCGATTTACGAACGTTCGACTTACAAACGACCCACCGATACGAACGGCATGGATTCTGTGTTTCCATGGGAACAAGTCAAAAACATTTTTTTCAAATTGGACATGTAGTTTTTGAGAAAATCAATTTTAAAAAATTCTAAGAAAATATGGCTTTTAAGCTTCTATAAACAGGTACAAAGAGCAGAGGTAACACAGAGGGGGACACTGGAGGCACAAGGGAACACAGAGGAGGTACAGGGGACAGAGATGTCACAATGCTCCGAGTTAAGAACAGATTCAGGTTAAGAATGAACCTACAGTTCCTATTTCGTTCGTTAACCGGGGACAACCTGTACTTTTGATTCGCAAAATTACAAATGAATTACGTGAAATCAATAATTATGTGTGGCTGTAATTGTGAAATTTTACACAAAATGTACGTAATAGTAATGAGCAGATTACACCCATTACTAGTGGATAGATTAGGACTGCACTTGTCCTTAACGAAGGAAGCCATCTACTTCATCCAAAACAGGATTTACTGGCCAAAAATGCTGAATCCTGTGGGTGTGATGAGTAAGCAGAGTCAGAATTAGTAAAACTTTAAGGACTGCTATTGCGAAAATTTGTAAAATTTAAAATACATGTAAACTCATACAAAGAAGAAGTACATTTCTTCCACATTAAAATGAGCCATACATTATATTTCTCTCATCTTATTGTCACTCACAGTAAGTACTAGAAATTTGACAGAACCAACAGTTTTTGGTCTAGTCCATATCATCATGGGGGATTCTCAGCACGGCCTTTATTTTTTTTTGTAAAGACACTACTTGAAAAGGATATATACAAAGATATTGGCCAGCCTCCCTGCTCGCTGTGCACTTTTATAGCAGTTGAATGGAGCAACTGCCATTTACTAATGGCTTTTGAAAATAAAGAAAACCCTGAGAATCCCCCATGAAGAGATGGGTTAGTCAAACCCTGTCGGTTCTGTCATATTTCTACTACCTACTGAAAGTGACAGCAACATAGGATAAAGGTAATTTATAGCTCATTTTACTCTGGAAGAAACATACTTTTATTTGTATGTGTTTACATGTATTTTACATTTTACAATTTTCGCAATAGTGGTCCTTTAACTGGTATTTACCGGACAACCAGTAGATTCCTCATACAAGTTAACAAACGCTACCCAATGACTTGACTAGTCATGATCATTACTGCTACATAAAACTATATGAATAGAAGTAGGAATTTGTGCTTCTTTTCACGTCTTTCTGCATATCATCGGATCCTGGAACCAGTAGATGGTATAGTTAAACTGATACTGAAGCAAAAATAAATTTATGAGATAATAAATTGTATGTGAAGTACGGATGAGTAATAGAACATTAGTAGCAAAGAAATGAATCTCGTGTTTTTTCTTTTTTAGTTATACAGTATAGCTATATTTATAACATTGCATCATTCTGTCATTTTTGCAGTTTAGAAACCACACTCTGTAGTTTAAGCTGTAAAACAGAACAGAGCTAATGACTCTTTGAACTTTCCTGCAGTAAAACCTTATCACAAGCTGTCTCACACTGTTTCTTGGCACCGTCCTGGCGGTTCTTTAATTCTGCCAAGTAGGCAGAAATACATTTTTTTTTAAGTTTTTTGTTTTGTTTCATGTAAAGCTACCAGAGTGGTAGCTACATGAAACAACACTAGAGGGCGCATGTGTCCCTCTAGTGCGATCGTCGCCGGCATCAATAGCAAACGTGAATGCGTATGTAACGCGTTCCCCTGTTTGGCTTTTCCTGTCACCATGGCGACGATCGGAATGACGTCATGGACGTCAGCCGACGTCCTGACGTCAGACTCCTCCGATCCAGCCCATAGCACTGGCTCTGGTGGGGGTGCCCCTTCTGCCGCTGCGTGCGGACGATCGCCGCAGAGCAGCGGCGATCAAGCTGTACGCGCGGCTAGCAATCTGCTAGCTGCGCGTACAGCACTTTAAATGAGGCAAATCGCCCCACCAGGGGCTGAGATATCCTCTGCGGCGGCTTACCCCGAGCTCAGCTCGGGGTTACCGCTAAGAGGGTTAAGCTATTCAGAAAAATAGGACACAGTTTGTAGAAGCTCTTTTGCAAATAGAACAACTCAAGTGTTTGACTCTTACTGTACTCTTAAGGGGCCCATACACCTAACGATTTTCCCGCCGATATATAGCCGATCCGATCACAGTGATCGAATCGGCTGTGAAATCGCAGCGCACACCGCTGACCGAACAATCGATTTCCGTCCGAAATCGATCGTTCCTGTCGATTCCCGTTGATCCGTCCGTGCGGAAGATTTTTCTCGATCGCCGGCGGGTCGGGAGTGTGCGTCGATAGCGGAGTAGGAATGCCCGACGACCAACGCAATACAGCGGGTATACATTACCTGCTCCGGCCGGCGCGAGTCCCCTGGTCCCGGCTGTCTTCTTCTCCGCTCCGGACCGTTCCTGCAGTTACACAGAACTTCCTGTCCCGGCAGGAAGTTTAAACAGTAGAGCGCCCTCTACTGTTTAAACTTCCCCTGGACAGGAAGTTCAGTAGCTGCAGGAACGGTCCGGAGCGGAAAAGATGACAGCCGGGACCAGGGGACTCGCGCCGGTGGAGCAGGTAATGTATGCGGGGGGGGGGGGGGGCGATTAGCTCCACAGATTGTGATCGGTTTCAGGCTGAAATCGATTCACAATCTGTTTGTAGTAAGGTGGCCATAGGATCCCTCTCTGATCAGATTCGATCAGAGAGGGATCTATATGTTGGTCGAATCTGATGGCAAATCGACCAGTGTATAGCCACCTTAACTGTACTGGACAATGTGAGTCTTTTTTCTTTGCTACTAATGTTCTATTTGTTATCTGTACTACACATAAAATTCATGATCTCATAAGTTTATTTTCTCTTCAGATTTGCTTTAAAAGCCAAAAGTCTTTATATTCACTAGGCTCAAATTATGGACTATATCCTACTTGCAGGGTCGGCTCTAGTTATAATGGGGCCCCTGGGCAAAATTAACCTGGGGGGCCCCCTGAACACCCCTCATAAGTGCCATTAGGGCCCTTTATTTCTTATTAACTTTACCACCAGGGCACCCAACTTAGCTGCTGGGATCCACCAGGTCTCCCGGCAACTTTACTGTTGTCCCTGTGGCCCCAGCAGAGTTTTTGGCAGCATAAAATCCTGCCGGCTGCCTTGGCCTAGAACCCTCAAACATGTGTATGAGGCTTTATTCACTGTTGTATGGAGGATATGGACACTATTGTCTGTCCCATCAATACAACTTTTCAGCCTTGCTGACATTTTACTGGAAGCATCTTAATGGTGTAAAATCATCATGTCAGTAAATCTATGGAAGTTGCAATAAAACCTTCAGAAGATACTTATAGTCTGCATGGATATGCCCCATGTAGTATGTGATTATTTACCAATTTATGGACGCCCTACATGTCATTGTTGTGAACTAAGTTAATAGCACTTGCGGTAAGGTAAATGTTGGTGTAACTTCTGCCCTCTAAGCTATTAAGATTTATAGGCAGTAGATGACTTCATGGCCATAGCAGAGTCCCTTGTGATGCTGGTACCAGTGTGTGCATGTGTACTCTAGATAAAGATGTTTGCTTATCTTAACTGACTGGGTTGCACCATGGAAATTACGTGGCCATAAAAGGGATGCAGACTTTGGAACCTTTGAACTTTTCTGTCCTCCAACAATCACCCTTTGTGTTGATGCAAAACATGACACAGCAGTGCCACCTAGGAACCCACCCATACAGTATGACTGTAATCTGTGAAGACTGTTACTCACACACAGCACACACAAGAATTGTCATATTTGTGACTTCTTACATAATCATCTTTTATATCCTTTCTTTTTTCTTTTCCTTACCTTTTTCTTTTTATATAGCCATCTATGCTTGTGGTACTAACACATTTTTAGCCTTTACGTCACTGAATAACCTCATGGCTCACAATCCTTGATCATGTCCAGGACCAGTTTCAGGGAAGCAGACTAATCTACTAGTGTGTTTCTGAATTGTGGTAGGAAAGCAGAGCTACCATGGGGAGGACATACAAGCTCTATGCAGACAGTTTCATGGCTGGGATTTAAACCTAGGGTTGAAGTGCTGCAGGAGAAGAGTGGTAGCTTTTCTGCCTATCTATCTATCTATCTATCTATCTATCTATCTACAGTGGTTTGCAAAAGTATTCGGCCCCCTTGAAGTTTTCCACATTTTGTCACATTACTGCCACAACCATGAATCAATTTTATTGGAATTCCACGTGAAAGATCAACACAAAGTGGTGTACATGTGAGAAGTGGAACGAAAATCATACAGGATTCCAAACATTTTTTACAAATAAATAACTGCAAAGTGGGGTGTGCATAATTATTCAGCCCCCTGAGTCAATACTTTGTAGAACCACCTTTTGCTGCAATTACAGCTGACAGTCTTTTAGGGTATGTCTCTACCAGCTTTGCACATCTAGAGACTGAAATCCTTGCCATTCTTCTTTGCAAAATAGCTTCAGCTCAGTCAGATTAGATGGACAGCATTTGTGAACAGCAGTTTTCAGATCTTGCCACAGATTCTCGATTAGATTTAGATCTGGACTTTGACTGGACCATTCTAACACATGGATATGTTTTGTTGTAAACCATTCCATTGTTGCCCTGGCTTTATGTTTAGGGTCATTGTCCTGCTGGAAGGTGAACCTCTGCCCCAGTCTCAAGTATTTTGCAGACTCCAAGAGGTTTTCTTCCAAGATTGCCCTGTATTTGGCTCCATCCATCTCCCTATCAACTCTGAAAAGCTTCCCTGTCCCTGCTGAAGAGAAGCACCCCCAGAGCATGATGCTGCCACCACCATATTTGACAGTGGGAATGGTGTGTTCAGAGTGATGTGGAGTGTTAGTTTTCCCCGACACAGCGTTTTGCATTTTGGCCAAAAAGTTCAATTTTGGTCTCATCTGACCAGAGCACCTTCTTCCACATGTTTACTGTGTCCCACACATGGCTTGTGGCAAACTGCAAATGGGACTTCTTATGCTTTTCTGTTAACAATGGCTTTCTTCTTGCCACTCTTCCACAAAGGCCAACTGTGTGCAGTGCACGACTAATAGTTGTCCTATAGACAGATACCTCCACCTGAGCTGCAGATCTCTGCAGCTCATCCAGAGTCACCATGGGCCTCTTGACTGCATTTCTGATCAGCGCTTTCCTTGTTCGCCCGGCGGATCGCTGGTAACCAGTCTTATCACGCGAACGATAGTCTGTACACACGTCGGATTTGACGTGCGAACGACTGAACGACGGGACGTTCAAACGACCCGACGTTCAGAAAAATCCGACGTGTGTATGGGCCTTTACAGTTGTGCCATACTCCTTCCATTTCTGAATGATCGCTTGAACAGTGCTCCGTGGGATGTTCAAATCTTTGGAAATCTTTTTGTAGCCTGCGCCTGCTTTAAATTTCTCAATAACTTGATCCCTGACCTGTCTGGTGTCTTCTTTGAACTTCATGGTGTTGTTGCTCTCAATATCCTCTTAGACGACCTCTGAGGCCGTCACAGAGAAGCAGTATGTGTACTGACATTAGATTACACACAGGTGCACTCTATTTAGTCATTAGTACTCATCAGGCAATGTCTATGGGTAACTGACTGCACTGCAAGGGGGCCGAATAATTATGCACACCCCACTTTGCAGTTATTTATTTGTAAAAAATGTTTGGAATCATGTATGATTTTAGTTCCACTTGTCATGTGTACACCACTTTGTATTGGTCTTTCATGTGGAATTCCAATAAAATTGATTCATGTTTGTGGCAGTAATATGACAAAATGTGGAAAACTTCAAGGGGGCCGAATACTTTTGCAGACCACTGTATGTATATGTATATGTATATATATATATATATATATATATATATATATATATATATATATATGCTTTTACTGCTCTGTTTCCTCTTTCTTTTTTTTTCTAAATGTATTTCCTTTTTTCTGTTATTTTCTAGCATTCTTGTCCACGGAGTATGAGAAAGCGGTATGAGAAAGCAGTTTGTGTACATCAAGTGCTTCTTTGAAGCAGATCTTTATTTCTGAGCTCACGCAAACATAATAAAATTATTATGAAAAAGAAGCACTATTATAAAATTATAAAATTAAAAGTACATTTGTATAAAAAGTGCTTTTTATCAGAGTAAAATGCACTATAAATTACTTTTCTTTTGTTTCTGTTGCTTACAGCAAGCAGTAAAACATCTGGCTGATCTGACATTTTGGACTAGTCCATCTCCTCATGGGGGATTCTCAATATTTTCTTTGTTCTGTACAAAAGCACTTCCTAGAAAGCATCTATACAAGGACGCCAGCGATCGCTACTTGCTTGCATACTATTTAGGCAGTTGCCATTCTGGAAGTGCTTTTAAAAATCAAGAAATCCCAGAGAATCCCCTATAAGTGACAGAGACAAAGGAAAAAAAATATATAGTGCATTTTTCTTTGGAGCATAGGGACATGTTATTTACATCCATGTAAATACTAACCTCTACCAAGTTCATGTTTCGTAGAAACCAAAAATCTTTACTCATTAATCATACATTTTATTTTGCCAAATGCGATAATGTCTTTAATTTTGTATGCAGTGTAATGCCCTGTCTTGTGCAGTGTGTCACACTGTTCCATTGTTCTTTCATTCAGAGCGTCAGAAGACACTAGCCATGGATCTCCACTGAATACAGGAAAGGACACTGTATACTTTGCTGTTGTGGACTCAAATGGCAATGCCTGCTCATTTATCAACAGCAATTATGAGAATTTTGGCACAGGGCTAGTGCCTGAAGGCTGTGGGTTTGCATTACAGGTGATTAGCATTTTTATTTTACATTCAACACTCTTATGCCAGGTTTATGCTGTATATGGTTTGAAAGGCAGTGTGCAGCACGTGTTTTATCTGCTCATCTACATGTTCTGACCAAATTATAAACACACTGGAAGAGCGGATAACAATTATGTCTGAATGTACGTTAAAGGGGCACTACAGCGAAAAACTGTAAAATTTAAAATATATAATACCATATACAAATAAGAAGTACATTTTTTCCCAGAGTAAAATGAGCCATAAATTACTTTTCTCCGATGTTGCTGTCACTTACAGTAGGCATCTGACAGAAGTGACAGGCTTTGGACTAGTCCATCTCTTCATAGGGGATTCTCAGCAAGGCTTTTATTCTTTATAAAGATATTCCTGAAAAAGGATTTAAACAATGATGCTGGCCAGCCTCCCTGCTCGCTACACAGTTTTTTGGCAGTTGGACAGAGCAACTGCTATTCACTAAGTGCTTTTGAAAATAAATATATCCCTGAGAATCCCCTATAAAGAAATTGACAAGTCCAAAGCCTGTCACTTCTGTCAGATTTCTACTACCTACTGTAAGTGACAGCAACATAGGGAAAAGGTGATTTATGGCTCATTTTACTCTGGAAAAAATCTACTTCTTATTTCTCTGTTTGCACATATTTTAAATTTTACAGTTTTTCGCTTGAGTGCCCCTTTAAGTTGAATCTTGCTTATATATGGGCCTTTAGATAAGAAGCTGCATATTGGCAGTCTGGGTCACACCACTTCCACAAGGCAATGCAAAAAGGGAGCTGACGCTGTACAATTTGCACCTTTCGTCCGTATTTCTCTCCCATATTGATAAATATTGCCTCATGTTGGTCATAGATGTCCAGGCCCAGTCATGATGATCTTCCCAACATGATGAATAGCTGAGCACATACAGTGACTGTCAACCACCAGCTTATGAATGCAGAGACTTTCCAGCAGGTTGTAGATTACGAACAAATATTTAAGAAATTTCCACAAGGTCTGGTGCTCAGCCTAGTACCTCAGTCACTCTTTTAAAATGTCACTTCTAAGGCCTGGGTTGTGTATGACTGCATTCGTTTATAAATACAATAAAGAAATAATTAGTTTTGGAATTTTATAGCTTTTCAGAGCACATAGAGCCATTTAATGATCATTTGCTCTCAGAGGATCTCACAATTTAATACAGCTGGCCATTATCCTCCATGACCAGTTTTGTGAAAAGCGAATTAATCTACCACTATGATTTGGGAATTTGTAAGGATGCAGAAAGATCTGAATGATAACTTATCATGCCACACATATAATAACCTTGGTGGCAGGGGCGTAACAATAGACCCTGCAAGGGAATGCAGTCGCAGGGGGGTCTGGAAGCCTCAGGGGGCCCCGTGGGGGAGAAGCTTCTTTTCACTTTCCTAAAAGACTGACAAGTAAGGGCACGGAGAGAAAGAAAAATTTTCTGCACTCCGCACAATTGTTCTAATGATTGCATCTGCTGAGCCACTAATAAGGAATAAAAGTTTTGTAGACAAAGATTTGTAGACAGCCCCTATTCAGTGTGCAGCAGGGACTTGTGTACAGTGCTTAGCCCCCAAACTCTCTACCCCTCCCCAAGTGTTCTGTACTGTAGTGATGCAGGAGGAGTCTGCAGAGCCAGTTCTGCTTCATCGGTGATAGAGTGCGTGTAATAAGCTCAGGGTGGGAGCGCACGTGTCGGTTTTCTGTATGCATTTTCTGCACACGTGTGTCTGTGTGAAAACATGCACATTTTATCAAGCTGTGCCAGCAAATCCACCTGGCCTCTTTTGGCTATGGCCAGTTTTACACTTGTAATACAGCAAAGTCCCTGTTATCAGGAACTCAGGCAACCGGAAGTCTCAACTAACCGGCATTCCTGAGGGAAAACTGTGGACTTTTTTTGGGGGGTGGGGTTAGGCAGGTTTGGAGGCATTCAAATACTTACCGAGCCTCCAGCGACGTGTTGTAAAATTCCTGCAGCTCCCAGCTGGCTCCTAGCAGCTTTCTGGCACCATGCATGGAAGCTGCGGGTCAGGTGACACTCTGGCATGCGTGCTCAGATGACGCTGGAAATCTGCTAGGAGCTGCAGGAAGTCTACAAGACAATGCTAGAGGCTCTGTGAGTATATGGGGGGGTTGTGCTTTTTCAGCCGGTTGCTCAAGCAGCTGGCAGGCAGTCACATGTATCCCTGCTGGTGTCGACTACCGGGGACTCTGCTGTATAATGTTTCATGTATTGACTTTATAACACATATTTTATTTTACACTATTATACAACTGTGACACATTTGCTGCAGACTTCTTACGAAGGACATTGAACTAATCATATCTCTTAAAATGACCTCTAGTTTTCCTCAGTAGTCCAAAATGTATATTGACACAATTACTAATGTTGAATAAACATGATAAGCAGGAAAACCGGGTGTGACGCTGTGCGTGTCAGCTGTTGCTCACTCGCTACATTATCACCAAACACTCTAAAAACCGACATATGGCACATTCTTACTTTTTTCTCCATTGTTTATACACCATTTTAGTTGTGCTTTTAGTGCTATCCCACGATGAGAGGAAATAAAAGGATATTTTTTTAAAAAAGTATATTTTTTATTTGTTATTTTTCCAAGAACAGATTTACAGCAGCTAACAGAGCTGTGATAAAAACAAAAACAAGAACCTTAGTCCTGGTAACAGCTGAACAGGCATCACACCATTCAGTGGCGTTCCTACCATAGGGCGGCAAGGGGCAGGGCGCTCCGGGTGTCGGACGTCCCAGGGGGTGTCACCAAGGCCTCTCACAGAGGGGGGAGCAACACAGAATGGAAGGGTAGCGGGGAAAGCGGCGGGGAGGGGGGCCAGACCCCTCACCTGGGTCCCCTCCTTCTGGCGCTTCCCCCCGCCTATTTAGCAGCAGCTTAGAGAAGCGGGCGGAGAGGACTTACTCACCTGCTTCCTGCGTTATAGGCGATGGCGCACAGCGTCATCGTCACATGACACTGGTCTCCACCGCTCACTGTGCTTTCTGATTAGCGGAAGCACAGTGAGCGGCAGAGAAGTCGGATACCAGTGTCATGTGACGCTGACGCTGTGTGTCATCGCCTGGAAGCAGGTGAGTAAGTCCTCTCCGCCCGCTCCTGCCCGCTTCTCTCAGCTGCTGCTAATTAGAAGGGGGGAAACGCCAGAAGGAGGGAACCCAGGTGAGGGAGGTGTGGGGGGCCTGACCCCTCCTTCCAAGCTTCCCCGATACCGGGGGCAACTATACTACTGGGGCAACTATACTAGGGGCCACTATACTAATACTGGGGCAACTATATTACCTACACTGGGGGCAACTATATTACCTACACTGGGGGCAACTATACTAGCTGGGGGCAACTATACTAGCTATACTGGGGGCAACTATATTACCTCTTCTGGGGGCAACTATACTAGCTATTCTGAGGGAAACTATACTAGCTATACTGGGGGCAACTATACTAGCTGGGGGCAACTATACTACCTACACTGGGGGCAACTATACTACCTACACTGGGGGAAACTATATTACCTATTTTGGGGGCAACTATACTAGCTATTTTGGGGGCAACTATACTAGCTATTTTGGGGGCAACTATATTAGCTATACTGGGGGCAGTGGTGGCGCCAGGGGGGTGCTGAAGCACCCCCTAAAATTCTCCAAGCACCCTATTAGCACCCCCCAGCGTGAACTGACTTTCACAGTTCACCGACAGCAGCAGCCAGCAGCTCCGGCAGAGCAGGGCTACGGTAAAATGGCGCCCGAAGCCCTGCTCTGGAGACTTTGAGTCTGCAGTGCAGGGCTTCGGGCGCCATTTTTCTGTAGCCCTGCTCTCAGCGCGGGAGTTGCAGGTTAGGAACGTTGCTGGCTGACTGCAGAGGATCGTGGGAGCTGTGCGCCGGACGGAGGCCAGGACAGGAGGTCTGCTGTGCTGCAGGTGAGTAAATGTATTTTTTTTTTTTTTATTTATATTAGCAGGTGTATCGTGTATGTTCTGGCCAGGTATGCTACATGATTGAAGTGTTTTCTGGCCAGGTCTGCCACATGATTGCATGTATTTTCTGGTCAAATCTTCCACATGATTGCATGTATTTTCTGGTCAAATCTTCCACATGATTGCATGTATTTTTTGGGCAAATCTGCCGACATGATTGCATGTATTTTCTGGGCAAATCTGCCAACATGATTGCATGTATTTTCTGGGCACATCTGCCGATATGATTGCATGTATTTTCAGGTCAAATCTGCGGACATGATTGCATGTATTTTCTGGGCAAATCTGCGGACATGATTGCATGTATTTTCTGGTCAAATCTGCCGACATGATTGCACACATTTTCTGGCCAGTTCTGCCACATGATTGCATGTATTTTCTGGTCAAATCTGCCACATGATTGCACGTATTTTCTAGTCAAATCTGCCGACATGATTGAACGTATTTTCTGGGCAAATCTGGTCACATTACGTGTATTTTCTAGAGAAAACCTGCACAATTTTGTGAATTTTCTGGGGAAAGGGTCACCAAAACTTTGGCCCCACTGTCTTTGCGTTGCACTTTTAAAGGGAACCCGAGGTGGGAATAATATTGAGGCTGCCATATTTATCTCCTTTTTAAGCAATACCAGTTGCCTGCCGTGCTGGTCCTCTGCCTCTAATTCTTTCAACCATAGCCCCTGAACAAGCATGCAGCAGGTCAGGAGTTTCTGACAATATTGTCAGAACTGACAAGATTAGCTGCATGCTTGTTTCTGGTGTAATTCAGTTCACTGCTGCAGCCAAATAGATCAGCAGGGCTGCCAGGCAACTAGTATTGTTTAAAAGGAAATAAATATGGCAGCCTCCATATCACGCTCACCCCTAGTTCACTTTAAATTACAGTTAGCCCCGCCCTCATCCGGTCTTGGCCACACCCATTTTTTGCAGCAGCGCGCCTACCCCAGAAATTGGGGGTGTCTTTTAATACCCAGCACCGGATGTCAAATGCCCTAGGTACGCCACTGTGAACAAGCATGCAGATCAGATATTTCTGACTGACGTCTGACTAGATTATCCACATGCTTAATTCAGATGTGTGATACAGATACTGCTGCTGTCAAAGAAATCAGCAGGACTGCCAGGCAACTGGTATTGGTTAAAAGGAAATAAATATGACAGCCTCCATTTCCCTCTCAGTTCAGGTGTCAGGTTCAGGTGTTTCTGGTCAAACTAGGACAATGCTTAAAACAGGGAAATCCCAAACCTAGGAAACGGCAACGGATGAAGATTTGAGGAAAACTTATCATCATACTTTTGGCTGCATGTCACAATGATCCGTAGTTTCAGAAATACTGGCTATTGAAATAGTTTCCCTTTTTTTTCTGTAAAAGTAAAGTTTTATCACACCTATTTCACATAATAGGTCAGAACAATATACTGTTACTTTCACCTTCACTGCAGCCCCCTATGTTGTCCTGCTTTTGGGCAGGTTTTCTCTAAAATGATTTTTGTTTTGATTTTTATATTTCAGAACCGAGGGAAGGGTTTCTCACTTTCTCCTGGACACCCTAATTGTCTTTCCCCTGGAAAACGTCCTTTCCACACGATTATACCAGCCCTGGCCACTGCTGTAGATACTGATGACTTGTTATGTGCCTTTGGTGTAATGGGGGGATTCATGCAACCGCAAGGCCATGTGCAGGTAAGAAGACTTGTTAACATTAATCAAGAGAAGCACAAGCAGACAGATGATTATAGGACTAGTATATTCGCACTGTAGCGTATATACTAGTCATAGACAGATGAGTCTGTCTGCTGGTAAAATCTTTATTGAATGAAAAAAGAAAATACAGTTGGGGAAAACCAACTTGCATGGGGGACAAGAGTGCTTGGAGGGGGATCACACACCGTTTTTGAATTATTATTTGTTGTCACTTTATTGAGCTCATGAAATAGGCGACTCAGGAAAAATACCTATTGTAGATTTAGTACTTATGTATTATACTGTGTACCAAATTTGACTGCCTACTATTTAAATAATATTTAAATACCTTTACAAACCTATATAATATAAATTGGAAAGCCGAGTCTCTTGGCTTTCATTTGTACTATGCCCTGTGTCAGTGCAATGCATAAGTCCTGAGTTAGGGGGTGTTGAACGTGCGGTGTTCACTCCTTTTAAAGTGATATTGCCCACTTTACTGGAATCATTGTCCCGTTTCACGCGCTTCACTCGCTGGGCTGCGGGCTCAGTCCTCGCTTCACTCTGACAACCTTTTATTCTAACTCTACGTCCACTTGGATAGTGGCCATTGCACACCAGGACCCTCACCTGCTTGCTTCGCTAGCTGAGCTTTGGGCTGGAAACTCGGGTTACCAGGTTAGTGCTGCTGGCAACCAGGTACAGTGAACCCCCTTCATTCAACACCTCATAGCTCAAGTACGGTGCATCACACCGACGTGGAGCATATTGGGAATGAAAGCCAAGACTTCCAAAGCCAGATTTCCAAAGGGTAGTAATTATCTTTTAAACGGGGTGCAGTTAAAGTTGGTAGAGGCTGTATTATGTAAGTACTAAATGTTTTTTTCTTTTATGAAAAGTTTTTAAATGGCCTTAACACAAACAAAAAAGTTGTATTTCCAAACTATTTAACATGTCCCCACAAATTTCCCTGAACTTCATAGCAAGGTGCCTGACCTTCATGTTGTGCATACAATAAAACTGCTTGGAATATTGATACTGGTGTGCCAGTGGAACTTGAATTGCTTGTACTGGATCAATGTTGCTTCTGCATCAATGCTGAGCACCCAACCATCCACAGCAAGGTGTGCCTATCCAAAACCTGATATTGCAGTGACCTTCATAGCAAATCTGGTGACAATAGCAGGTTTATAATTTTTGAGGCATTGCAATGAACTTGGGAGGCTGGTAGCGTACACGTGAAATGCAACAATCCGAATTAACCATTTACTGCATTTTGAACTTACTAACACGGTAATCCCCAAAGGCCTATTTTTGGAGGTGCGATGCGGCCCCCTTCCGCCAATCCGCAGTTTGAAACCGGCCTGAAAATGGGATTTGGGGTGGACACTGTTTAACAAAGTGTACTTGTCACAGAGAAAAGGACAGTGACTGATGAATCGTGGTGCAGAATATTACAACCTCAGCATGAAAAGCTAAGCAATAAAACATTGGGCTTGAGGCCCTTACTAGCAAAAATATTGCCATTCAGAGACAACTCACGGCAGTATTAACAGTACTACCACAGAAGTATACCGCGAGTTGTGGTATTAGCGGGACTGTTTTGCTGAAGGAAACCGAGCACAGCTGACAATGTCTGTTTTATCATCATGCCACAATGTCAATGGTATACGGCATAAGCATCTAATACGTGTTACTATAGCAATGCTCGCAGCACTTGAGTACCACAGGTCATGCTAATATTGTAACTCGCAGTACACTGCTGCGGTAGTACCGGTGATATTCCTGTACCCTGTCTGTGGATGGCAATATTACCGTTAATTAGTGCATCAGGCCCAATGTTACACAGTGAGACTGATTTACAAAGCCATGCTTCACGTTTGGAGTAAACCAGGCACCACTCAGCACCAGGCCAATACCATCCCTACAGTGAAGCATAGTGGTGGCAGCATCATGCTGTGGGAGTGTTTTTCAGCTGCAGGAACTGGGAGACTAGTCAGGATAAAGGGAAAGATGACTGCAGCAATGTAAAGAGACGTCCTGGATGAAAACCTGCTCCAGAGCACTCTTGAACTCAGACTGGGGTGACGGTTAATTTTTCTGCAGGACAACGACCTTAAGCACACAGCCAAGATATCAAAGGAGTGGCTTCAGGACAACTTTGTGAATATCCAGCCAGAGCCCAGACTGCAATCCGATTGAACATCTCTTGAGAGATCTTAAAATGGCTGTGCACTGATGCTTCTCATCGAATCTGATGGTGCTTGAGAGGTGCTGCAAAGAGGAATAGGCGAACCTGGCCAAGGATAGTTGTGCCAAGCCGAATCAGGAAAAAAGGGCGCAGGATCCCTCACCGAAAAAGGGAGGCGCCACAGGTGTCGATTATAAAAGCCACATTTTGTGGCAAAGAAGGGATTTTTGGGCACACAGTGGCGCCTGCAATGCAATGCTGCAATTTGCATATCCGCATGCCTTGGCACTCACAAGGAGCGGAGCTGTGGTGAGGGATACATAGGCTTTCAGGTGCTGGAGGAAGCCCCCGGTAAGTAAATCTGATTTTTCTTTATAAAAAAATCTCAGATGTTTCCTCTAAGCACATGATCATGACTAGCAAATCATAGACTCGCATATCTATCACCTGACCAAACTGATCACATGCTTCTTCATGAGTTCTAGACCTGATCATTACTAGTCGCCACCTTGCAACATCATAATCCTCTACCCTGCAGTGCAAAACTGCTGCTCAGCATTTCACACTAACCTCGTCCAAGTCAAAGAGTACCATGCGTACATCACTCAGGTGGGTGGTGTGGGACCTACCCAGAAGTCCTTTGGGATCTACCAGGAGATCACAATCTACACAATGGGCACCCCTGCCATAGATAAGTCTACTTCAATTGGAGATTTCTGTCTCCATTTAGCTTGTATGCAGGTATTGTTTAAGCATTTAGAGTCCATAAATTGTAAACTTTCCTCAGTCATATATTTTTTTCTATAGGTTCTTTTGAACATGGCAGAATTTGGAATGAATCCTCAAATAGCGGTTGATGTTCCTCGAATTTTAGTTGAGTATGATAAACAAGGTAAGAGTTTCCACATTTTAGGAGAAAAAAAATCTCAGTTTATACTTGAGTATGTATGTATTTAACCTCCCTGGCGATAAGCCCGACCTGAGCTCGGGCTATGCCGCGCAGGAGGATTTCTCAGGCCCTGCTGGGCCGATTTGCGTAATTTTTTTTTTTTTGCAACACGCAGCTAGCACTTTGCTAGCTGAGTGTGCACTCCGATCACTGCTGCTACCCGCCAATTGTCCGGCGCTCGCCGTGCCGACCCCCCCCCCCCCCCCCCAGACCCCGTGCGCTGCCTGGCCAATTAGTGCCTGGCAGCGCTGAGGGGTAGCTCGGGACTCCCAATGACGTCATGCCGCCCATCGCCATGGCGACGGGGGAAGCCCTCCAGGAAATCCCGTTCTTTGAACAGGATTTCCTGATTGGAGTTCCCGGGAGGCGATCAAAGAGGGTGGGGGGATGCCGCTGCACAGCGGCTATCATGTAGCGAGCCGTGTGCTCGCTACATGATTTAAAAAAAAAAAAATTAAAACTGCTCTGCTGCCCCCTGACGGTTTTTAATAGATCGCCAGGGAGGTTAAATAAATCATTATAATAGAAAACAAGTTAACAATAAATAATTTCATATACAATACCACATAAAGGACATATTACTAACAATCGATACATGTGGGAATAATACTATGCGTATTTACTTTTAAAATGTTTGGGGTTAAGTATTTAGTACAAAAAGCCATTTCTGTTCTTTATTATTATTTTTTATTTATATAGTGTCAACATTGTCCATAGCGCTGTACAAAACAAATACTGGGGGTCATAGATACATGAAATATTCACTCTGTGCAAACAAGACATCCCACAAGTACAATTACATACATAGTCAATGTGTGGTTTCAGACATCACCAATACTGGTACACATTCATATGATAAATTATAGTTATTTGGGTTGAAAAAAGACATACGTCCATCAAGTTCAACCAGAGAACAAAGTACAACACCAGCCTGCTCCCTCATATATCCCTGTTGATCCAGAGGAAGGCGAAAAACCCTTACAAGGCATGGTCCAATTATCCCCAAAAGGGAAAAAATTCCTTCCCGACTCCAGATGGCAATCAGATAAAATCCCTGGATCAACAATCACTGGGCATTACCTAGTAATTGTAGCCATGGATGTCTTTCAACGCAAGGAAAGCATCTAAGCCCCCTTTAAATGCAGGTATAGAGTTTGCCATAACGACTTCCTGTGGCAATGCATTCCACATCTTAATCACTCTAACTGTAAAGAACCCTTTCCTAAATAAATGGCTAAAACGTTTTTCCTCCATGCGCAGATCATGTCCTCTAGTCCTTTGAGAAGGCCTAGGGACAAAAAGCTCATCCGCCAAGCTTTTATATTGTCCTCTGGCATATTTATACACGTTAATTAGATCCCCTCTAAGGCGTCGTTTCTCTAGACTAAATAAACCCAGTTTATCTAACCTTTCTTGGTAAGTGAGATTATAGCAGAATCCTTAAAAAAAAAATCAATATGGTGCATGCTGGGTAACATACAGTATATAAAAGCTATAACTGAGGAAAGTGTCGTACCACTAAATGTGAAAAAAGGTTTTCAGCAATGGTAGAGAAGTAATTAAAAACAAAATGGCTTAGGTATAACTGATTATATAGTGTATCATATTTTCAACATTCGTTCAATGTTAAAGGATATGGATAGGTATTATTTACAGCACCTAGTAAATTATCTCATCTGTTTGCACCCCACAACCTAGTCACTGATATTAGGCAGTGCACAGTTTTCTTATATAATTCAGTATGCTTATACTCCTCACTGGCTTATCCGGTCTGTGCTGTAGTCACTGCATAGTCTTTTCAAAGAAATGAATGCATCTACTGTCTACACTGTAGTGCCATCTAGGGATCATTGGGAACAATGGCAGAGAGGGACAACAAATCACATGCCAGCCTCTTGACCAGGGTAGGGCCCTATTTGAGCCGACCTTATTAATAACCGTAATAAAAGCTATGACACCCAATTGGAGTTATAAGGCCACAGCTTTATTACAGTATTGACATTAAACATTAAATGAGCTGTGACAACAAGAAACACTGAAATAAAAAGGGGGGGGGGGAAACAAAAACATATTACAATCACAAACATATTTCTATTAACAGATGGCGGGGCGCTTGAGCGCTCTGCAGGTCCCTTGACAACGCCCTCCCGTGCCGGCCACCAGCCTTCGGCTTACATTATCACATTATCCATTATTGCATTATCCATTATTGCCATTATCCATTATCATTATCATATATATTCCATTATGGGATCCTTATTCGGCGCATTAATTGGTTATGCCAGCTCGGTGGGTAATACTTTCTCGATGTCCAAAGATACGGCATTGTCAAGGACCCGCCTTCAGCTGTGACGAAATCTGTATGGATACAACAAGTTTGCATTGTTATGGGGTGTTCCCAACACCCATTTTGTCGCTTGCTACCAACGAGCAAGCGGGAGGGTGGGTGGGAGAAGTTTGCTGTATCCACACGATCCCAAAAGGAAGGCTGCCTGGCCAGCCCCCTGGTCTTATAGTGTCCTGGCCCTGGCCAGGACACTCCACCTCTCTTTCACACCTGGCGACCCTATTGTTCTAGGACAGTCCAGCTCAGAGCCCACCCGGTCACGCCCCTTCTCGCCCTAGCTTCGCCCAGCTCTCAGGTTATTTTCCCTGAAACTAAGACCTACCCTAAAAATAAGCCCTAGCTGGAATTTTGAGCATGCTTGAAATACAAGCCCTACCCTGAAAATAAGCCCTAGCGGAAGTTAAAGAGGTGGAAGAGGTGGCCAGCAAGCGGGGACACAGTGGTGCAGTGCAGTGCTGATTGGGTACCGGTCCTGTCATCCCAGCACACAGTAAAATTATCAGCAGTGTGCAGGGATGACAGGGCAGGTACCTGATCAGTACAGTAGCATACCTTCAAATCCTGGAACAGCACTGTACAAAGGAACAGGAAATGTTCTGCTAAGAGACGCTTCCTGATAGAAATATGACGTCCCCTGAAAATAAGACCTAGCACATCTTTTGGAGCAAAAATTAATATAAGACACGGTCTTATTTTCAGGGAAACACGGTGTCACCCATGCGAGCAGTTGGGGGAGAGTGGGTACCTGGGAGCCTCCATGGAGGTAACTAGGGGCTTGTGAAAGTCTTTTGAGGTAATATTTATTATTTAAGGTACCATAAGTCTAACTGTCGCATAAAAAAATCATATATCTATCTTGGTGTCCTGTTCCCAGCTACACCATTTCAAAATGAATTGCGGACATGATAACATGATCCAAGACCATTATTTATGAGAAGACACTCCCAGCAGTGTTGCTGGGTCTTATGTTCCCATTAGTGACTTGGCAGACTTGCAGCACTGTAACTCAGCTCTCTGGAGCAATAGATTAGGCTAGCAGAGACGGATAGAAGCCTATTCAAAACTGAAAACAGTACCCTGTTTTTAATGTAAATGCTATTGTGTCACACATTGAACACCTCCTTTATTTTGTTTATTTTTATTTATTTTTTTATATTTAGATCAAAAATGGCACCTGCACCTTGAGGAGGGGATTGCAAGTGATGTGGCGGAAGCCCTGAAGGCAAGAGGACATGTGGTGCATTGGCCTGTTAGTGGCCATAACAGGAAGCTATTTGGTCGTGGGCAAATTATCACTAGTGGGCATTGGTGGAAAACACGTGACATCCCCATTCACAGCAGTAGGGTGTGGTGGGCTGGATCAGATCCTAGAGCAGATGGCTGTGCAATGGGGTATTGTGTGTAAAAATGCAGATACTGCTTACAGAATGAAGGAGAGGGGGTAACGGGTCCAATGCTGAAAGGAAACATGAGGTGACCTAAGAAAGAAAAGTTTTACTCACATGAGGCTTCTTTCAAGCGTAGCGCCTCTGACAGTACCTCAGGTCCAGCTTTCTAGTGCACCCGTGCATGTGAAGCAGACCACGACTCAGCTGTGGATCATGATCTTATGGACGAAACAGTGGCGTCCTGGAGAACAGCGAAACTTCGCCGTGGGACGTGATAGACTTCAAGGGGCTGGAAGAAGCCCTAGGTGAGTAATACTTTTCTTTCTTGGTTTGCCTCAAGTATTCCTTAAAGATTTCTTTACTAATCGTGCACTAGAAAGCCAGGGGTGATAACTGGTTCATGTCTACTGTTGCACTGTCAGGGGTGCTACCCAACCCCCCCTAACCCGCCAGTGCCTCTGGTGCTGTGCCATTAGAGATTAATTGGATGCCAGGGCCAGCTCGCTAGCACACCAATTGCCTGTTTGTACATTTTCTGCAAGGAGTAATTAAAAATAAATCACACTGAGGAGAGGCCGTGGACTTGCATATAAGCATACCCACGTTTATCTGGTGAACAGAAGAAACTCACCGACCCCTTATCGAAGTGCTCCTGCTCCCGAGCTGACAGCTATAAATTACATTGTAATCGGCGACCCTGACCTAAATTTGCACTGTGACCTGGAAAAGGAAGATTGCGGGTCCTCTCTGTGCATGCGCAATCTTACAGGCTTCTTCCCCCTCCCTCTGCGGCACGTCATATTGCTCTTCACGTGCGGAGGGTAGGAAGAAGCCTGTAAGCTTGCGCATGCACAGAGAGGATCCGCTGTCTTCCTGTTCCAGGTCACAGCGTGACTTTATTTCAGAGTCGCCGCTTACAATGTAATTTATAGTGGCCAGCCTGGGAGCAGGAGCACTTAGATAAGGGGCTGGTGAGGGTCTCCTCTTTACCAAATAGACATGGGTATGCTTATATGTACACCCACGGCCTCTGCTCAGGGTCACCTTAGTGAAATTCCATTTATATTAAACATGAATTAATCAGTGGGCTAGTGCACACACATTTGCAAAAATGGAAACCGCACATAATTCTGTAATGTGGATGCTGCCTTGACATGTCTCAAATACTCCTGGAGACATTTTTGTAATTTGCTGGAATGAAAACTCCACTGAAAGAGGAGTTTCACTTGAGCAGGTTTGCAGTTTGAGAAGCACAATGCAGCTTCCATTGTTAGCGGGGTTGCCTTGACCTTCAGCAGCAATGGAATGTGAAAATCAATAGATGGAATGTCTGTTTAACATGTATAAGTAAAGCATCTATGAACTGGGATCTTTCCTTCCTGAGGTTCATTTCTCTATCGTGATAAGGCAATAATGAGCATACACAGAGCATGTACCCCATTGTTCCTTGTGATCTTAAGCAGGAATACTATAGACAATACATAATCCTGGGGAGCTTTTGAGAGATTCAGTCAGTCAGCATAAACTGAGACAAAGTGCAGACTTAAAGTGAATGGGAACCGCATTTAAAAAAAATGAAGCAAATACTTACCTAAGGAGAGGGAAGGCTCTGGGTCACATAGAGCCTTCCGTCTCCTCTCTCGGTGCTCTCTATCCTGTGCTGGCTCCCCCCCGTTTCAATCCCCCACCGAAAGAGTATTTGGAAGTCCTTGGGAGCCGTGTCCTCCCGAAGAAGTGTGGCTCCATACTGCACAGGTGTGAGCGTGCAAGAGAGCGTGCTTGCGCAGATGCAGTACAGGGCCGCCCTTCTTCAGGAGCACTCGGGCTCCCTGAACACTTCTGAAGCCTCCTTCGGCCGGATAAAGCAGTATTTAACTAATTTAGTCAAATACTGCTACCGGCCAAGCCAACACTGGAACGAGGGGACCAGGAGAGGAGCAGGAAGGCTCTATAGGACCCAGAGCCTTCCCTCTCCTTGGGTAAGTTTCTGTCTCATTTTTTTAAATGCAGTTCCCATTCACTTTAAAGCAACACTAAACGCTAACTGTGCACAGTCTGTTCCGTCTTTAAAGCTTATAATGGTTTCTATAAATATGGATCAGCCACATGTGCTTTGTGGACTAACTTTTACTTTAGCTTTGGCAGACTTCCAGGACCTGCTCCTGAAGCACTGAGTTAGGTAGCACAAGTGCTCATGGGAAGGCATGCAATAGTGGGTGTGTCTATCACTGCCAAGTCTCTGTGTTCAATTAGAATGAGCTTATTTACATGCTTGTTCATCACAAAGGGGAGGGGGCAAGACACAGATGAATGTGGCCCTGCTGCTGTAGCATTGCCCAGGGTGGGGCACTTTAATGTAAAGAACAATGGGAAACAAATGTGGATCATAAGGTTGGTTTTTAATTAAAAAAGAAACTACTTTGTTAACCATGTTAATTTATTAAATATTTTTTTTACAGTGTTTGTGTTTATTTTTTACTTTAACCCATTGTGGCAAATAGGTTAGGGATCAAAAGTTACTCCTTTTAACTTTGTATCTGAGTGAAGATGATTATTTGGTCACCTCTTTATTACTAGAGAGTGGTGGAGACAAGGGTGCTATTTGACAGGCAGATGAGGATTTGCTGTCCCAACCCACCAACATTTTCTTTGCAAGGTACCCCATATTTGTCTGTAATGGTTGAGAGTGGAGTTCCATGCTTGCTGGTGCTACCTTCCTGGCCAATGGTGGCTACTAGTGTTGCTCGGATACCCCCGATAACGGATTCGAATAAATCCGGCCACGGCAGTCCCAAAAATCCAGATAAGCCATGATTGTGATCAGGATTTGAAACTGACTGACGAATTTGACTCTGATTTTATTTGTGATTGCCTGTAGAATCCGTAATCACGGGTTAGTGATCCGGATTTGACTTTAGCTTTAATAGCAAAGCCCCCCCACATGCCCCAATCCCCATAATTGCATGGATTATAAAGGTGATTAGTGGCTACAACTTAAAACATGGGGAGAAAAGGGAGGGGGGGGATCACTTGTGTGCTGTGTTGTGTGGCCCTGCAGCTGTTTACAAATGACAAGTTCCCAAAGTACAGTTTATCTGTTCTGAAAGCTGCCATTGCATTTTGTTCATAGCTGCTGTATTTATGTATTAAAACCTACCTAGTGATCATTTCTCAACTGTCCCTGTTTCTCAGCTCAGTGCAGTTCTGTTTCAGCAGTCTACTGGCTGTAAACTAATTGTAGCAACAGAGGAATGTAAACAAAAGATAATGCTATCACCTCTTCAGATGCAACCAGAAGCTTTCAGGAGCCTTTTCACTTAAGTGCTGTGTTTAAATGCTGTTCTTGTGGCAGTAGATTTTATGCTATAAATATTTTTTTTAGAACAAAGAAGAAATGCTGCGTTTCATATCACTATAATACAAGTACAATTTCCCTTCCTAAATCAGAAATGATAGGAACGCTAACCCTTTTACAGATGTATTTCTATCTCAAGTTTATTTTTTTTTTTCTGGGGGGATATTTGAAAGAAAATGTGAGGGTTACCAATTTTCTGCAAAAAATAAAATGTGCTAAAAACAAATGTGTTCTGTTCTCCTGTAGTAACAATACATGTAAACAAGGAATAGTTTTCACTCACCATTATAAAAAAAAAAACTTTATCTCACGTTGGCGTACAGAATACGTACTCATTTCTGTCTCCTTAAAGGACAACCAAGGTGACGTGATATGATGAGATAGACGTGTATGTACAGTAGAGGCCTGCATCGGGTCGAGGAGTACCCACAGGTTACTTGAAATGCAGGTTCAGGTCCTCATTTTGATTTTAATCGGGTTGTGGGGCGGGTAGTAGGTCTGCGGGTGCAAGTCGAGTGTGGGTACCAGATTCACCAGAAAGCCGGTTACGGGTTGAGTGCAGGTAGCAGGGCTGCGGTTTGGGTGCGAGTCTGAAAAATTAGATCCGCACAGGGCATCAGGTCGGGTTCAGGGACCTGTTTTGATTTAATTAGGTTGTGGGTGGGGTCTGGGTAGTGGGTCTGCGGGTGCGGATTGGGTGGGCGTACCAGATTCAACAGAAAGCGGGTTGCAGGTCGGGTGTGGGTAGCGGGGCTGCGGATGCAGGGCTGAAAAATTAGACCCGCGCAGGCCTCTATCAATGCCAAGCACACAAATAACTAGGCTGTGTTCTTTTTTTTATTTCTCTACCTGAAAGAGTTAAACATCAGTTATGTGAGTGACAGTTTCTGTCCGGGCCAGGACTGGGTCAGACTATAGCGTAACCCTCCTTGATAAGTAATTACAGCCATAAAACAATTTCCTGACATTAATTGGCTTCTGAGAGCAGAAAATAGATAAAAATGGTCAATAATTCATAGATTTGAGCTCTGGCATACTTCAATGTCATGGAGCAGAGACAATGAAACAATAAAAACTAGCTAAAAAGAGACACTGAAGTGAAAAAAATATGATATAATGAATTGGTTGTGTAGTACGGATAATTACTGGAACATTAGTAGCAAAGAAAAAATTCTCATATTTTTATTTTCAGTTATATAGTTTTTTTTATATAACATTGCATCATTCTCGGAGCTTCATTCTCGGAGTCGTGGAGCTTAATGGCTCTTTTGCATAGATAACAACTGGAGTTTCTTAACTCATCCTGTACTGGAAACAATATTACACTTGTGTCTCTGCTCCTAATGTTTTATTTCCTAGCTGTACTACACATACAAATCATTATATCATATTTTTTTTTCGCTTCAGTGTCTCTTTAAATATCAAATAAAAATATCTTAAAAAGTCATGTTTAGGAGAAGGTTGTACAGATACAATTGATTTTCTCATCAGTTTATTTTCACCTCGGATGTCCTTTAATGATAGCCATTACAAATTCTACTACTGTTTTTTTAGTATGTTGTACTTGAGATTGAGATTTGTTCAATTTGCCTTTTATGTCTTTTTTAGTCATTTTAATTGGTGAAATACGTAAATATTTCATAAGAGTAAGGCAGTACATGAGCGAGTTCTAACAGTCTAATGAGTGATACATATTGAACCTGGACATTTGATTGCGGTGTGTACCGTAATTAGTCAGTCCGTGGGTGTTTTCCCAGTGACTCAGTCTATTGCAATCTAACCTAAATCACATGGGTGTACAATGTGAACTGCAAAAATGTAATTTGACATAATTAAGGCTTATGATAGGAACTACATATAGCTATTAATTGGCACAGATGTATACAACTTCAGATGACACGGTGATATGCTAAAATTAGCATATTGCAAGCGCAGTATTCCTACATTTGCATGAAAGCACCGCCAGCCTGTTATAGTTTTTACAACCTTTTAATAATGTTTTGTTGCGCCTATAAACATGATAGTATTGCACTTTCAGTTGACAGTGTTATGTATGCAGGTGTCTGCTGGCACTGCCCCCGCCTTTCAGAGGGTAATAAGACAAATAGTAAGTTGTAGTAGTATTCCATTAGGGTATCATTTAAAGTTTGTGAACAGTTTTGTAAACCTTTTTTTTTCACAGCTGGGTAAATTCTTATTGTACATAAAGTAGGGAGTGGGGCTATAAAACTTATATATGGTGGATCATCTGTTTTGAGAAAATCAGCTGGGTGATCAGCCTTGTACTTTATGGCCCCATAAATTGTGCACTGTACTTAAAGGATACATCCGGCATTAAAAAAAAAAAAATCAGATTAATTTACCTGTGGCTTCCTCCAGCCCCTGGAAGCCTATGTGTCCCTCACCGCTGCTCCACTCACAGGCAGTCTCCCAGAAGCCTCCTCCATAGCACCCCCTGACCCAGCAGATGGGAGCACGACTACAAATAATGGGGCTGCACGCTTGCGCATGGGCATGGGCAGCCGACCTGGCTGGGTCAGTGTCTGCTACGGAGGGGACCAGGGGAGACTGCCTGAGAACGGAGCTGTGGTGAGAAACACATAGGCTACCAGGGGCTGGAGGAAGCTCTGATTTTTTCTAAAATGCTGGATTTATCCTTTAAAGGGGAACTGAAGAGAGAGGTATATGGAGGCTGTCATGTTTATTTCCTTTTAAGCAATACCAGTTGCCTGGCAGCCCTGCTGATCCTCTGCCTCTAATACTATTAGCCATAGCCCCCGAACAAGCATGCAGCAGATCAGGTGTTTCAGTGGTTCAGACTTATAAGTCTGATCTGACAAGACTAGCTGCATGCTTGTTTCTGGTTTTAATCAGATACTACTGCAGAGAAATAGACCAGCAGGGCTGCCAGGCAACTGGTATTGATTAAAAGGAAATAAACATGACAGCCTCCATATACCTCTCTCTTCAGTTCCCCTTTAAAGTGGTATAAAACCCTGACATAATATTCAATAAAAACATGTTTTACTACTTTTTATTTACCATACGGTTATCATATTTGCATTAGTGCATAAGCATTATTATTCATTTAGAAATTACAAGTTCCCAAAAGTACAGTTTTTTGCTTTGAGAACTGCCTTTGCATTTTATTCATAACTGGTTTTATTCATCTTGTATTGAAGGCAGAAATGCTTTCAGTGTCTCTCTGTGTCCAGGAGCTTCTGCAGTCAGAGAATGTGTCATATTCCTCACTTGATACAATTAACCTCCTTGGCGGTAATGACGAGCTCAGCTCGTCCATTACCACCGGAGGGCGCCGCTCAGGCCCTTATGGGCCGATTTTCTTCATTTTTTTTAAAACACGCAGCTAGCACTTTGCTAGCTGCGTGTTCAGGACAATCGCCGCTGCTACCTGCCGCGTTACAGGGCCCCCACCCACCCGAGACCCGTGTGCAGCCTGGCCAATCAGTGCCAGGCAGCGCTGAGGGGTGGATCGGGACTTCCGATGACGTCATCACGATCGTCGCCATGGTGACGGGGGAAGCCCTAAAGGAAATCCCATTCAGAACGGGATTTGCTTATGGGCATACGCGCCGGCGGGGATTGGAGGGGTGGGAGGGATGCTGCAGGGAGGGGGGAATCATGTAGCTAGCCTAGCGCTAGGCTAGCTACATGATTTAAAAAAAAAAAAAATCGAAAAATACTGCTGCGCTGCCACCCTGGCACATATAATAGAACGCCAGGGTTTTAAGTAAACACAAGATAACATTATCTCCACTTTGGATGTGTCCAGCTTTCTCTGCACTGAACTTTCAAGCCCTGTGTTTAACAAATTGAACGCTGTTCTAGTAAAAAAAAAAAAAATGGTGTAAATAATTTTTTAGAGCAAAGAAGAAATGCTGAGTTTCATTCTGCTTTAAGACACAACTCACCTGGGCCCTATACCCATTGATACCAACTTTTTTTTTTCAGCTTGAATGAAATAAATGAAATATGTCAACAAATAAAGTTACATTTTCAAAAGGATAAGATAGTGGTTAGGCATCAAAGTGTGTTTAAAATCTTGTACACACAATAGATTAAAGTTATCTGCCAATAATCTGGAGTGCGTACAGCAGCCCTTGATGGCCACCCAACCAGTGATCCGCCAACGTGGGTCACCTCAGCCATACAACGGTCAGTAGCTTTGTTATCCCTGCTCACCCTGCCCACCACATTACCTGCACTGCTCCATCAGCCCTCCGACTCCATAGCCATGTGTTCTGTTGCAATGCAGGGGGCATTGAAACCGGACATGTTGCTAGCCTGGCCTAGCCATGTCGCCTGAGTTGGGCCACATCCATATATCATGGGGCCTTAAGCCATATGGTAATTGAACGATTAATGTTAACCTCATGCTGACCGCTCCATGCCAAGTAGCGTGAACGCCGCGGCTCCTCCTGGACCGCTCAACGGCACTTGGCGTGAAGTCCTGGGGGCGTGTTTTGCAGTAGATCACGCACCAATGCACACACATCTCCGCTTGACTGACGGAGCAGTCTCCCTGCTAGACGGCGAAACTGCTGTCTATTTACAATGTACAGCGCTGCGATCTAAGGCAGCGCTGTACTAGGGACAGCCGTGTCACTCGGCTGTCCCCCTGGGAGGCTCAGGAGCAATCGGCTGTCATAGACTGATGCCTATGACAGCTGATTGCTGTCATTGGCTGGTGGAGGGAGGCATGTTTGTACTGTATTTACACTTGCAACATGCAGTCAAAGTTGGAGGACAAGCGATAGGAAAGCGAAGTGAAGAGAGCATCATTGGGAAAAAGCAGCTTCTTGTGCTGTGTAAGAAGTCTGACAGTAAGTGAGGAGGGGGAAGGCAGGAGTAGCAGTGTTTCATTTGACTTGCACAGCAGAAGGGAGGGGGGAGCACAGCTGTCCTGACTAAGGAGGAATGGAGTAGCTGAGGGTGAGCAGTTTGTTAGTCACAGACTCGTCAGCCAGCCAGTGTGCTATTGTGTTGAGCTGCAGCATGTCATGTGAGAACATTAAATGAAGCAGAGTAAATTTTCGGGTGCAGTGCGATCATTCCAAATCGTGGGTGGGGGGGGCACATCCTCACAAGTTTGCCTCAGGCAGCAAAAAGTCTAAAACTGGCCCTGAGGGCAAGATGTTAAGAGACACAAACTCCTGCTATAGTTCTGCGCTACACCTGAGGATGATGCTTTCAACAAACCACAAAAGGTCTACAATATTGTGCATATAGTGTTTATTGCTGCAAGAAAAATATCTATAACGAGCAGGGCCGGATTTATAATAGGGCACTGTAGGCATGGGCCTACAGGCGCCTGATGATGGAAAGGCGGCTCACTACCCTCACCGAGCGCATCCCTCCCTCTTTCCCTATGCAGAGTCCTGATGAGAGTGTAACTGAGAAGTTACACACCCTGCTCTCAGCATTCCACTGAGGAGATCTTCCTTCAGTCAGGGACACCTCTAGCTACCTAATACTTTGGGGCGCCTCTAGCTACCTAACACTTGGGGGCACCTCTAGCTAGCTAATACTTGGGGCACCTCTGGCTACCTAATACTTGAGGGCACCTCTAGCCAGTGGCGTACCTAGGGCATTTGACCCCCCCCCCCCCTAAAAAAATTGGCGTGGCCACAACCTGCGGCATGCTAAGCGCGTCGTGGTGAAAAATGGGCATGGCCATGACCGTGCAGGCGGAGCAAACTGTAATTTAAAGAGAACCCGGGATGAGAGTGATATGGAGGCTGCCATATTTATTTCCTTTTAAACAATAGGGAGCCCTGCTGATCTATTTGGCTGCAGTAGTGAAATGAATTACACCAGAAACAAGCATGCAGCTAATCTTATTGTCAGAAACCCCTGACCTGCTGCATGCTTGTTCAGGGTCTATGGTTGAAAGAATTAGAGGCAGAGGACCAGCACGGCAGCCAGGCAACTGGTATTGCTTAAAAGGAGATAAATATGGCAGCCTCAATATTATTCTCACCTCAGGTTCCCTTTAAAAGTGCAACGTAAAGACAGTGGGCCCAAGTTTTGGTGAGCCTTTCCCCAGAAAATTCACATAATTGTGCAGGTTTTCTCAAGAAAATACACGTAATGTGAGCAGATTTGCCCAAAAAATACATGCAATCGTGTCGGCAGATTTGCCCAGAAAATACATGCAATCATGTCGGCAGATTTGACCAGAAAATACATGCAATCATGTAGCAAACCTGGCCAGAAAATACATGCAATCATGTGGAAGATTTGACCAGAAAATACATGCAATCATGTGGCAGACCTGGCCAGAAAACACTTCAATCATGTAGCAGACCTGGCCAGAAAATACATGCAATCATGTTGGCAGATTTGACCAGAAAATACATGCAATCATGTAGCAGACCTGGCCAGAAAATACATGCAATCAAGTTGGCAGATTTGACCAGAAAATACATGCAATAATGTAGCAGACCTGGCCAGAAAATACATGCAATGATGTTGGCAGATTTAACCTGAAAATACATGCAATCATGTGGAAGATTTGACCAGAAAATACATGCAATTATGTGGCAGACTTGACCAGAAAATACATGCAATTATGTGGCAGACTTGACCAGAAAATACATGCAATTATGTGGCAGACCTGACTGGAAAATACATGCAATCATGTGGAAGATTTGACCAGAAAATACATAATGTGGCCGACCTGGCCAGAAAACACTTCAATCATGTAGCAGACCTGGCCAGAACAGTCGATACACCTGCTAATATAAATAAAAAAAAAAAACATTTACTCACCTGAAGCCGCAGCAGACCTCCTGTCCCGGCCTCCGTCTGGCGCGCAGCTCCCACGATCCTCTGCAGCCAGCCAGCAACTGAAACTCCCGCGCTAAGGGAGGGCTATGGGAAAATGGTGCCCGAAGCCCTGCACTGCAGACTCAAAGTCTCCAGGGCAGGGCTTCAGACGCCATTTTACTGTAGCCCTGCTTTGCTGCTGCCAGAGCTGTGGGCTGCTGCTGTCTATTAGACCCCAAAAGTCAGTTCACGCTGGGGGGTGCTTTAGGGGTGCTTGGAGAATTTTAGGGGGTGCTTCAGCCACTGCCCCAGTATAGCTAGTATAGTTGCCCCCAATATAGCTAGTATAGCTGCCTTCAGTGTAGGTAATATAGTTGCCCCAGTATAGCTAGTACACTTGCCCCCAATATAGCTAGTATAGTTGCCCTCAGTGTAGGTAATATAGTTGCCCCAGTATAGCTAGTACAGTTGCCCCCAGTGTAGCTTGTACAGTTTCCCCCAGTATAGCTGCCCCCAGTGAAGCTAGTATAGTTGCCCCCAGTGAAACTAGTTGCCCCCAATGAAGTTAGTATAGTTGCCCCCAGTATAGCTAGTTTAGTTGCCCCCAGTATAGCTAGCATAGTTGCCCCCAGTATAGCTAGTATAGTTGCCCCCAGTATAGCTAGTATAGTTGCCCCAGTATAGATGCCCCAGGAGGGGGGAAGCAGCAGTAGAAGGAGGGGCAGTGGTGGGGAGGGAGGACATATCCCCCCCCCCCCACCTGGGACCCCTCCTTCTGCCTCTCTCCCCCTCCATAGATTACCGGCGGCAAGTGCAGGCTCGGCAGCGGGGAGACATGCGGAGAATTATTCACCACTTCCGCGTTCCAAGCGCTGGCAGCGTCATGTCGTCACAGATCTCCGCCTTCAATGCCGCCCACTGTGCTTCCGGCATTATAAAGAAATACAATTACCTCAAGCATTTTTAATCTCTTACTCAGGTTCAGAAGCCAGGAAAGCAAAGACTGTGAGCATGGCGCTGCACCCTTGACCAGTACCGACTCACATTGCTTTTAACATTGTGGGGTACTTGCAAGTTGCAAAAGAGGAGGATGTAAATTCCTTTCATTTGGGGCCAGAATGCTTTATTTATAGCCCTGAAATTGGCCTGCAAAGTTCCATGACCAGGTCATAGATTTTGCTGCCTGGTAGAGGCAGAGCTTTGCGCAGTAGCCTCTCCCTGCCCCTCTCAGTGAAAGAAGATTGAGAGGGGCGGGGAGAGGCGGAGATCGGTGGAGTTTGACTGGAGTAGAGGCAGAGCTAATGCGCAAAGCTCTGCCTCTAACAGTAAGCAGGATGATGGGGTCTGTACTGGGTCCAGTGCTCTTCAATTTATTTATTAATGACCTAGTAGATGCAGTAGTGAGCAATGTTGCTATTTTTGCAGATGATACAAAATTGTGCAGAATTATCAACTCTTAGGAAGATAGTGTCATATTGCAACAGGATCTGGATAGGATGGCTATATGGGCACATCAATGTTGACAAATGTAAAGTCATGCATTTTCGTCGTACCAATGGTCTAGCACCATACAAAATAAATGGGATACAGTTGGGGACATCAAACTTGGAGAAGGACTTAGGAGTACTCATCGACAACAAGTTAAATAATCGTACTCAATGCCAAGCCGCTGCAGCTAAAGCGAACAAAATTTTGGGATGCATTAAAAGGGAAATAAAAACTCGAGATGCTAGCATAATATTGCCCCTGTTTAACTCTCTAGTAAGGCCACATCTGGAATATGGAATTCAGTTCTGGGCACCACATTACAAAAAAGATATTGCAGTTTTAGAGCAGGTGCAGAGACGAGCTACTAAATTGATACGTGGGATGGAAGGTCTGGCTTACCAAGAAAGGTTAGATAAACTGGGCTTATTTAGTCTACAGAAAAGACGCCTTAGAGGAGATCCAATTAACATGTATAAATACATCAGAGGGCAATATAATAGCTTGGCGGATGAGCTTTTTGTCCCTAGGCCTTCTCAAAAAACTAGAGGACATGATCTGCGCATGGAGGAAAAGCGCTTTAGCCATTTATTTAGGAAAGGGTTCTTTACAGTAAGAGTGATTAAGATGTGGAATCTGGAATGCATTGCCACAGAAAGTCGTTATGGCAAACTCTATACCTGCATTTAAAGGGGGCTTAGATGCTTTCCTTGCGTTGAAAGACATCCATGGCTACAATTACTAGGTTATGCCTAATGATGTTGATCCAGGGATTTTATCTGATTGCCATCTGGAGTCGGGAAGGAATTTTTCCCTTTTGGGGCTAATTGGACCATGCCTTGTAGGGGTTTTTTCGCCTTCCTCTGGATCAACAGGGATATGTGAGCGAGCAGGCTGGAGTTGTACTTTGTACTGGTTGAACTCGATGGACGTATGTCTTTTTTCAACCAAAATAACTATGTAACTATGATGCGACCTGTGGAACTTTGCAGGGCAATATTAGGGCTATAAATAACTTGGTCTGCCACGGGGATGTGGTGATTCAGCTTAGAATTTAATGCTGAAGAAGGCTGAATAAGAAAATAAGGTAAAAAAACGAGACTTCAGTGTCTCTTTAAAGTACACCTTTAAATGCGGCATTAAACTTCCCCTGTGGGTATTCAACTCAGCAGGGGGAGACCTCTGGATCCTATAGAGGCTTCCCCCATCGGTCCTTACTGACTCATTCCACCGCTGGGACACTGGAAAAAGGTAACTATAAACAGTCTGCCCGTCGCTGGGTGCAGGAGCATCTTTCTCATCAGGTTTCGCTGGAAAAACGAGTCACCTGCACAGTAGAGCGGACCTGATCACGCTCGGCTAATTCCGCCAGAGCCCACTACTTCGCCTGCGCGCATGTTGACAATCTCTTTTCTGTAGATTTACGAGGTGCCCGGCGCTGAAAAGGCTGGATCAGACCCGGATTTACCTCACTGGAGCCTATAGGCACAGGTGTCCTGGCACCCTAGACTTCGCCCTCCTTGAACCTACAAACCTCCACCAAACTGCATCGCAAGTGTGCTGGCTGGTCCAGCTGTCACATCTCCCTTACTTCCCTTGCCTGTTATAGGTAGCTACAGGTGCCCCTTAACATTAGGTAGCCAGAGGTACCTTTGGTATTAAGTAGCTAGTGGTGCCATCGACTGAAGGGAGATCTGTTCAGTAGAATACCGAGAGCTGATTGAGTAATCCCTCATTTGCACTCTGCTCAGGACTCTACATAAGGAAGGAAAGAGGGAGGCACTAGGGGAGGGAAGTGAGCCACCTTTCCACGATCAGGCACCTGTAGGCACGTGCCTACAGTGCCTTACGGTAAATCTGGCCCTGGGCTGGATGGAGAGGGGGCGCCTCTTTAGGATCTTAGGTAAGTACCCCCTGGGGGCACTTTTTTCCCCTCTACAGATGTACTTTAACCTCTTGAGGACCATGGTGGTAAACCCCCCTAGTGACCAGCCTAATTTTACATTAATTGGCCACTGCAGCTTTAAGGCCAAGCTGCAGGGCCGTATACCTCTGCACACAAGTGATCTCCCCCCCCCTTTTCTCCCCACCAACAGAGCTCACTGTTGGTGAGGTCTGATCGCCCCCCCTGTGTTTATTTTTTTTTAAATAAATATTTGTTTTTGTTTTTTTTAAATATTTTTGGACATTTTCTGTTATTTTTGTTTTCTAAATCCCCTCCCTCCCCCCAGCCGGCCAATCACGGCGATCGGCTGTCATAGGCTTCTGCCTATGAGAGCCGATCGCTCTCTTGTCCCCCATGGGGACAGCCGTGTCACACGGCTGTCCCCAGTGCAGCGCTGCTGCTGATCGCAGCGCTGCACATGTAAATACACGGCGGTTTCGCCGTGTAACAGTCTCCCGAGCGGCAATCGCCGCTCGGAGACTGAAGGCGGAGCTCGGCTCCGCCCACCAAGCGGGAGATGCGCGCGCATCGTGCGCGCGATCTCCCGTAAACTGCTGCCCCAGGACTTTACGCCAATTGGCGTTAGCTGGTCCTGGGGCTGCCGCCGCGGCCACGCCTACTGGCGTGACGCGGGCGGCAAGCGGTTAAAGCAGGATTAGGCCTCTTGCATACTACATCTGATTCCGTTTTTTTTATACGATTGTGTTATTTGATTCCGAATAAAAAAATTACTGCATGCTGCTACGTTTTTTAATCAGAATCAAATATCGGATCGTATAAAAAAATCAGAATCGCATGTATATGTGTTCAAGAGGCCTGAAACTGTTTTTCAAATATTAAAAAAATATATTTTTACATTGATTAAAATATATATAAATCAAATGTGTTTCTTGTCCTTACAGATGTGGTAAGTAAATATGTATATAACATCTATAAAGAGAGGACACCCAAATAAAATTTTGCACATTTCATTTAGGATTCACAATTTTGTTGAAATAGTATGATGAAGAAGTTGATATGTATGTTTCTGTTTTTGTTTGTTTTAAATGTTTACTCATTTTTTCCTTTCTAATGCCCCTTTCACAATGGTGCGTTGTGCTACCCTGTTTTGCCGCTAGTGGCCTGCATGCCGCAACCAGAAGTCACGTAAATCTATGGCGACACAGCTTTTAAAAACTTGGGGGCGTTGTGGTATGCATGTGCGGATTTTTTTCAATACATTTCTGCTCACTTCTTGCTTGGCTTGTAGCCAGGGGGGAGATTGCTGCTGTAATCTCCAAAGGCTATTTTTAGCGGTGCAATGTGATTGTCACAGCCCGCAGAAAACGCTGGATAGTGTGAAACCGACCTAAACCTATGAAAATAAAATTAATATATGGTACCAACTGAAATTTCTATACTGAAAAATGGCAAAAAAACATTTTTCTAACATCCTACATAATAAAACCCCTGTGTTCCCGCATCTTGTCCCTGCGTGTGTGTGTGTCCCTGCTTTCAGACCTGACAGTTTGCTGTTTGTGAACCTCATTGCATCATGGGAAATAACAGCTTTTTCCAACTGCCAAGCAAGCATCATCTCCCTGTGTGCAGACAGCGGTGGAGGACGGGCGAGCGTGACGCATCTGTGCTTGCGTTGCTGGGGGAGCGCCCATTTTTTAATGGGACGGGCTTTTTTACTAGTAAGAAATAAAAAGGTTATATGTGCAAAAATATGAAAAATGCTGTGGTCTTTAAGGGGTTTACAACACCGGTCTTGAAGGCGTTAAAGAGAACCTGTACTGAGTAAAATTATTTAAAATAAACACATAAGGTAACTTCAAATGAACATTACATAGTTACCTTGCCATCAGTTCCTCTCAGAAGCTCACCATTTTCTTCTTATAATGATGCCTTCCAGTTCTGACAACATTTTGTTAGAACTGAAATATATCAGTTGCTGCCAGTTATATATCAGTTGCTGTCAGTTACAGCTGAGAGGAGAACTGATGTGTCCATGTTTCCCTATGGCTCAAGTGGGCGATGTTACAGTTTAACTGTGTGCTGACAAGAAAGCTGTCATGGAGTAATGGCCATTTTCAAAATGGAGGACAGAGAATTTCATTGATCACAGTGACCAAACAGGATGCAGGAGAGGAAAAATAGATTGAGGCGTAGACTACACGGGAGGTAAGTATGACTTGTGTATGTTTATTTTGACTTTTAATGTTCAGTTCAGGTTTTCTTTAATACCGCAGGTTGTCAGAATGTATATTGTGAATAAATTCACTGAGGGTGACAATAAGTGAGTCTTTGGACCTACATTTACCTTACCCTTACCTTAAAGAGAATCTGTATTGTTAAAATCGCACAAAAGTAAACATACCAGTGTGTTAGGAGACATCTCCTATTACCCTCTGTCACAATTTCGCCGCTCCTCGCCGCATTAAAAGTGGTTAAAACAGTTTTAAAAAGTTTGTTTGTAAACAAACAAAATGGCCACCAAAACAGGAAGTAGGTTGATGTACAGTATGTCCACACATAGAAAATACATCCATACACAAGCAGGCTGTATACAGCTTTCCTTTTGAATCTCAAGAGATCATTTGTGTGTTTCTTTCCCCCTTCTGCTCTCATGCACTGAAGTTTCAGGCTGCTCTTTTCTTTCTGCAAACAGCTTTGCCCTTGTTTGTAATTCCTCAGTATGTGAAAGCCCAGCCAGCTCAGAGGACAATTTATCCAGCTTGTAAAAGATAAGAGAGAAGAGAGAAGCTGCTCTAATCTAAATAATACACAGGCAGTGTGCAGAGAGGGGCCTGGGGGTGAGTTCATATCAGAACCACAACACTGAAGAACTTGGCAGCCTTCCAGACACAGGCCGACAAGTCTGACAGGGGAAAGATACATTGATTTATTACAGAGACAAAGATAGTATAAAGTGCTGCAGTAAGCCAGAACACATTAGAATAGCTTTTGGAACTGGTAGGATGATAAAAAACAGGATGCAATTTTTGTTACGGAGTCTCTTTAAGGGAACTTTCACAACATAAATTATCCCGATATCCTTAACCCCATCTCCTTCCTGGAGCACAAACAGTGTGTGGCTTTAAGTGACGTATCTAAAGGGGTGTAGGCATGGCTTGTGCCATGGGCGCCACTGTACCATGGGCCTGCCCCTATGCTGTGCTCTCATGCCTGCCCTGTGCCTCCCCGTCACTCAGACTTTAGATCAGATTAATTCTGTAATCTAGGGAACTTGGCTACTCAATTTAATCTTAGTGTTAGAAAAGAGGCCAGAGAGGAAATAAGAAGAGAGATTTCCAAAAAAGTAACTTCAGCAATTTCAGTGTTTGGCATATGCTCTATATTACCCTGGTACGCCCCTGGCTGTTTGGGGACTGCAAGTGCAAAATCTAATGAATGCACTTTCATGTAATAATATCGCATTGAATGGCAACATAGAAATCTGTACTCTCATGAAATCTGTCTCTCTGACCTAAATTACAATTAAAAATCACATGCATGCCTATTGATGTGACTAATTATGTTAGTACAGTAAGATGTCACAATAAGGAGATTTACCTTGCTGCTAGCATGAAACCACATTATGCTAATATGAAATAGTTTAATTATAATGTCATTGTACCATGCATAGTTTTGGATTAGCTAGGAAAACACTGGCAGCACGGTTTCCATAACTGCTCTCATCCTAGTAAATTTAGATTGGATTTAGTCACTTGTGAATTAGTCTTGTAGTTATTGCTTGTGTTATTATTTATTATTATGTATTATAGCACTGACATCTTTCGCAGCGCTGTACAGGGAATATTGTATTGTGACTTAACTGCCCCTCCGAGGGGCTCACAATCTAATCCCTACCATACTCGTGTGTCTATGTATGTATCGTGTAGTGTATGAATCGTAGTCTAGGGCCAATTTAGGGGGAAGCCAAATTACTTATCTGTATGTTTTTGGGTTGTGGGAGGAAACAGGATTGCCCGGAGGAAACCCACACAGACACGGGGAGAACTATATGCAGATAGTGCCCTGGCTGGGATTCAAACCAGGACCCAGCACTGCAAGGCGAGAGTGCTAATCATTATGCCACCGTGCTGCTCGTTGTGTATTTTCCCAAGTGAATGCATATTGCTGTATAATCTCTCTGTTCAATGTGTTCATAATACTCTTGAGGTGGGTGCCATTTTAATAGACTTTGTTAAAGGACACCTGAAGAGAGGGATATGGAGGCTGAAATATTTCCTTTTAAACATTGAAAATTGCCTTGTTACCCTGTTGAGCCTCTGTGTGAAAGAGTCCTTAACCACTTTACATCTACTCCTGTTTTCCCTTATGGACTAGAGCAGTTTTAGCTACAGTATGTCCCTATCTAATCAGCAATAATGTTATCACTTTTTATGACACCATAGTGATATACACATCATTTTTTGGGACAAACTAGCCCTTCTTTGTGTATAGTCCCAGTAAAAAGAGGGATGTTCAAATGCATTTCATGGTCAATGACCTACTTCGTCAGAAGACCATAAGAGCAAGGGAAGTCTAAGCCAGCAAGGACTGAAAAAGAATGGTCATTTCGCCTTTCAAGTCAAGGTTCAGAACTAGTCGAGCATAAATAGTACAATTCACGAAAAGTCAGGTTACCAGTCTGATCAGATGGCCAATTTGAAAGGCAGTGATTTGCTAGTCAGGATAATATACAAATGTTAACAGTAAAACAAAGCCATATTACAGTCTTGGCCAAAAGTTTTAAGAATGGCACAAATACTGTTTTGCACAAAGTTTGCTGCTTCAGTGTTTTTAGATCTTTTTGTCAGTTGCTTCTATGGTGTATTGAAGTATAATTACAAGCATATACTTTTATTGACAATTGCATTAAGTTTATGCAGTGAGTCAATATATGCACTGTTGGCCCTATTTTTTTAAGACCTCTGCAATTCACCCTGGCATGCTGTCAGTCAACTTTCGTGTCAAATCCTGACTGATGGCAACCCATTCTTTCATAATCTATGCATTTTGTTTATCCACCCTTCATTTATGGATTGACCACAGGTTTTCAATTGGATTAAGGTCTGGAGTGTTTCCTAGTCATGGACCCCAAATGTCTATGCTTTCTATTCCCCATGCCACTTATTTATCAATTTGGCTTTATGGCATGGTGCTCCATCTTGCTGGAAATGTTCTTAGGATTCTTTGTTGGCATGAGACAGGACTGATGGTAGCACTCACCTTTTCTTCTCTGGACAATAACTTTGCCCGATGCCCCAAACATTTTGAAAGGAGCTTCATCAGAGAAAATCACTTTACCCTAGTCCTGAATAGTCCAATCCCTGTAATTCTTGCAGAATAATAGCATGTTGCTGATGTTTTCCTTACAGAGAGATGGCTTCTTTGCTGCTCTTCTTGGCACCAGGCCATCCTTCAAAAGTCTTTGCTTAACTGTGCATAGAGATGCACTCACATTTGCCTGCTGCTATTCCTGAGCAAGCTCTGCACTGGTGGCACCCGATCCCCCAGCTAAATCCTATTTAGGAGACAGTCATAGAGCTAACTGGACTTTCTTGGACATCCTGAAGCCTTCTTCACAACAATTGAACCTCTTTCCTTCAAGTTCTTGATGATCTCATCTGATAAATGCTTAATTCAGATGCAATCTTAGTAGTGGCAATATCCTTGCCTTTGAAGCCCCTTTTACGCAACACAATCATGACTGCATGTGTATCTACATCCTCTGTGACTTCATCTAAGTCACAAGGCTGTAGATATAAGTTGTGCAGCTGTGCATGATTGGGCTTACTCCTGTGCAAAACTTCTGGCGCTATCTGCTGCAGCTCTAATTGGTGAACGCAAATATATGTTGCCTGAGCAAATATAAGATAACCATTTAAAAATACTTTTATATTCGCAGTTCATAGTGAAAAATACACACTGTATCATTATTTCAGAATCAAATATCTTCTCCATAAATTGTGACAAGAACTTAATTTAAGTTTTGTGATAAACAGTAGAAATAGCCAAACAAAATTTGTGTTTTTTTATCTACAATAGCGCTTTTTATTTTTAAACTGGAATTGGTTAAACTTAGAAACAATGTGTTTTTTTCTATTTTTTTCCTCTTTTTTTTTCCTATTAAAATGCATAGAAAACAAAATAGTTTGAGGGAAAAAATGCCATACAATGAAAGCCTAATTAGTCTTGAAACAATTGATATATATTTCACTTAGGTGTCATAAGTAGGGATAACGTTAATGCTGATAAAATAGGAACATAGATAAAATGTCAAAACTGCTGTGGTCCATAAGGGGGAAACAAGGTCTGGATGTGAGGTGTTTAAAGGAGGAAGAACAATGATTTCAAGCATCATTCTCATTTCAGACAAGAGCTCCCCAACCCTATCCTGAAGACCCAGCCCTCCAATGTTTTGCAGGAAACCCCAAACATTCACAGGTGGAGTAATTAGTGTCTCAGCAGTATACAGTCAAAGTATGAGGACGCTGCCAAAAAAATAGATGTCCTTAAAGCCAGATCCACTTGTCACCCAGGCATACAGGAATGACATCACTGAAGGGAAAGCCGAAAAAACAAAAAGACATATAATCATAGCATAGCCTGTAAGGATTGCTGAATATGGGGGCCACCGCCCTGGAATAGGTTCCTCCATGGGGAAGTACACTCATAGGGTCACCCCCGTCACCAGGTGCTGTTATTGTACAAGGTGGCACGCTCACCTTCTACCTGGGCTACCCTGGCCAACAGACAGCAACAGGTGCTTTATAAATCACTCATCAATCCTTTGTTTGCAGTCCTTATTCATGACATCAGACCTCAAAAAAGGGATACAAAGCCATCATAGTGCAGAATATATCCCATACACAATCGGTGAACTATGTCTGATGACGAAACACATAGGGCGGAGCTTGAGGCAGGAAGTGACCAGCTGTAGCTGAGAGGAGATGTCCTCTGTAATTTTAATATACAATTATTGTCCAGCGCTGCGTAATATGTTGGCGCTTTATAAATACAATAAATAAATAAATATACAAAGCGCTTTTTTATGGATGTTTGTGTGTATGCACTCCTGTTTTATGTAATAAATGTGAAAGATTTTACACTATTGGAGGCTTTTTTGTCCATAGTATCTATATATTAGATACGCACTCACTTTGCAGTGTCTCAGCAGTGCTGACTACCTCTGGGGATTTCCATAAAACATGCAGTGGTGGTGGGAACAGGGTTGGGGATTTTTTTTTTAGAACATCCAGTATGCTATCTTAACCACTTTACCCCCCCCCCCCCCCCCGCAGTACGGATTTCTCCGTCCCTTTTTCCCCCCTAAGAACCAGGGACGGAGAAATCCGTGCCTTCCGCACTACCGCCGCTCGTGCGCATGCTCCCGCCACTCATGCACGCCGCCGCCCGCTCGCCCGGAGATCAATGAACGGGAAAATCCATTCCCATTCATTGATCTAAGCCCCCAGAATGATCTGCTGCTTCTTTGAGAAACAGCGCGATCATTGTGATTGTCCCAGCCTCGTAGTGCTTCCTGTAAGCTTACAGACCGCATGTAAACAGAGTCACTGTGGCCATCTTGTGGCCAAATAGTAAAACTACACCCTAAAGCATTTTACATATACATATACAGGATCTTCTAAAAAAATTAGCATATTGTGATAAAGTTCATTATTTTCTGTAATGTACTGATAAACATTAGACTTTCATATATTTTAGATTTAAATACACACAACTGAAGTAGTTCAAGCCTTTTATTCTTTTAATATTGATGATTTTGGCATACAGCTCATGAAAACCCAAATTACCTATCTCAAAAAATTAGCATATTTCATCCGACCAATAAAAGAAAAGTGTTTTTTAACCCTCCTGGCGGTATGAAAAAATACGCCAGGAGGGAGCGCAGCAGTTTTTTTTTTTTTTTTAATTATATCATGTAGCGAGCCCAGGGCTGACCATGGTATTACTGTGCTCAATTGGCCTGCCGACTCTCCTGACCTGAACCCCATAGAGAATATGTGGGATATTGTGAAGAGAAAGTTGAGAGACGCAAGACCCAACACTCTGGATGAGCTTAAGGCCGCTATCGAATCATCCTGGGCCTCCATAACACCTGAGCAGTGCCACAGGCTGATTGCCTCCATGCCACGCCGCATTGAAGCAGTCATTTCTGCAAAAGGATTCCCGACCAAGTATTGAGTGAATAACTGAACATAATTATTTGAAGGTTGACTCTTTTTGTTTTAAAAACACTTTTATTTTATTGGTCGGATGAAATATGCTAATTTTTTGAGATCGGAAATTTGGGTTTTCATGAGCTGTATGCCAAAATCATCAATATTAAAACAATAAAATACTTGAACTACTTCAGTTGTGTGTATTTGAATCTAAAATATATGAAAGTCTAATGTTTATCAGTACATTACAGAAAATAATGAACTTTATCACAATATGCTAATTTTTTGAGAAGATCCTGTACATTAGTTTTACACAATAAATTAACTCATTACCTCCCACACTCTCCAATTTTTATTTTTTTTTGTAATTTAAAAAAAAAATAATACAATTAAAAAAAACATAAATAGTTACCTTAGGGACTGAACTTTTTAAATATTTATGTCAAGAGGGTATAACACTGTTACTTTATAAACTACGGGCTTGTAATTAGGGATGGACGCAAAACTGAAAAAATGCACCTTTATTTCCAAATAAAATATTGGCGCCAAACATTGTGATAGGGACATAATTTAAACGGTTTTATAACCGGGACAAATGGGCAAATACATTGTTTTAAATACATTTTTACGTTTTAAATACATTGGTTTAATTACAGTAGCATGCATTATTTAAAAACTATAATTGCCAAAACTGAAAAATAATAATTTTTTCCCACATTTTTTCCTATTTTCCCATTAAAACACATTTAGAATATAATAATTCTTTGCATAATGTCTCACCTAAAGAAAGCCTAGTTGGTTGCGAAAAAAAACAAGATATAGTTAATTTCATTGCGATAAGTAATAATAAAGTTATAGACAAATGAATGGAAGGAGCGCTGAAAGGTGACAATTGCTCTGGTGTTCAAGGGGTAAAACTCCTCAGTAGTGAAGTGGTTAACTCAATTAGCATGACAGAATGATCCTCAGCCATGTGCTAATCAACATTCTCACCTGTGTTAACGAGAAGACTACTGAAATTCTCTCAGCAGGTCATTTTATGACAGGGCTGAAATACAGTGACAAATTTTGGGATGAGATTAAAGAGAACCTGTAATGATAAAAAGGGCCCCCGGGGGTACTTACCTTGGGAGGGGGAAGCCTCTGTATCTGATTGAGGCTTCACTCATCCACCTCAGTCCCACAGTGTTCTCTCTAGGTCCCTCTGAAGCTAGGTCCCTCCGCAGAATATTAGTTATCCAGGGGGCGTTATTAGTTGCCCACCAGGGAGGTTATTAGTTGTAGGAGGGGTATTAGTTGCCTGCCAAAGGGAGTTATTAGTTGCCTACCGGGAGGGGTTATTAGTTGCCCACCAGGTGGGGTTATTAGTTGTTCAGGGGGAGTGATTAGTTGCCCACCAGAGTGGGTTATTAGTTGTAGGAGGATTTTAGTTGCCCACCAGGGGGGTTATTAGTTGTAGGAGGGGTATTAGTTGCCTGCCAAAGGGAGTTATTAGTTGCCTACCGGGAGGGGTTATTAGTTGCCCACCAGGTGGGGTTATTAGTTGTTCAGGGGGAGTGATTAGTTGCCCACCAGAGTGGGTTATTAGTTGTAGGAGGATTTTAGTTGGCCACCAGGGGGATTATTAGTTGTCTACCAGGGCGGGTTATTAATTGTAGGAGGGGTTTTAGTTGCCTGCCGGGTAGGGGGATATTAGTTGTCTACCAAGAGAGGGTTCTGTGTGAAAGTAGGGAGAGGTTAGGTCATAGTGAAATATGAACAAATATTACCAATATAGTAGAATCCCTTTGTAGTAAACTCCAAGGACCAGGAAAAGTAGTTTACTAGTTTACTATATCAGAAATTTACTATATCAGAATTGGTCATACATTGTATATTTATACAATGCAATATCAAGTTTTGGAGAGGCACACCTTACCGTAAGTGATTTGGGTGCATAGCCAGGGTGCTAAAGCATACATCAGTCCAGCATGAAAAAATCCAAGTTCGGCTAGCACACTAATGTCAATTTTCCAGGATGTTTATTCCTTATTGAATGCACAACATACATTTTTCACCATATCAGAAACTTACTATATCCGAATTGGTGATACATTGTATATTTATACAGATGCATTTGCTGGGACCTGAGGACTGAGTTTACTATATCCAGAGGTTTACTATATCAGAGTTTACTATAACGAGATTCTACTGTAGTTCACTATATCAATTAAGTATTAGAATATCAGTAAATTTACCGATATTCTACTACCACTATATTATGCGCCCTTAATCAAATGTTTTCGGTTTACACCAGGCCAAATTAACGCGCTACAGTTTTAAATGTAGGCCTACTGAATAAGAGGGATTTGGTCCTGAAACCAGCTGGAAATATTGGAAGACATTGTGGTGTGCAATGTACATTAAAAATATACTTCCCATATGACAATTATTGGTTTGAAAAGGCACTGTGGTATTTTTCCACAGTTTCAATGTTTCAAGCGTTGTTGGAGTCAACAAATCAACTTATTCAGGGAATTCTGCTTATTTCCATGAGCAGCTATGGATATCTGTCCAAGTGTATTTCATTGCATTGTTTCCAGTGGACATCATTTTGCAGTTAATTGAATGACTCAGTTTTCAAGGAAGAAATTGTTCTCAGTATTGCATTAACATAGTCACAGTTTCAGCTAAAGTTTCATTGAAATTTTGATTCGGCTTTGATAATGCTCATAACTATAAACCACCCCTATTCTCTATGTACAAACCCCACCTGGCAGGGGAGGCAAGTACCCCCAGCATTGCCTGTTCCATTCTTCCCTCCTCCTATGACTGCGGAATGAGAGGAGTGAGAGAACGAGGCAGGTCTGCTGTATGAGTAATGGGAGAATATAAAATAAGTACTTGGACATCCCTCTACATTCTGCAATGGCAGGTACTGGGGGGGGGGCATTGGACGAGAGGCCCTTTGACCCCCAGCAGCAAGGGGGTCTGTATGAGGCCAGTGACAAGGGCAGGCATTGCTGCTCCTTCACCACCCTTTGAGGCAAAAACATTTAAATACTTTAGTAGTGAACTAACAGTGGCGTAGCAATAGGGGATGCAGAGGTTGCGACCGCATCGGGGCCCTTCGGTCAGAGGGGCCCTGAGGTGCCCTACCTCAACCACAGTATTAGCTCTCTGTTCGTCCTGTGCTGGTTGTAATCACTTCTATAGATATTTTAAATAGCAGTAATCATTAATAAACTCATCCCCATCCCCGTCTCGCACTTCCGACACTGTGGTTGTCCTTGGCTGGTTTTGGTGTGCCGCATCAATTGTTATGTATAGAGTGGTTGGGAGCCCCAGTGTAAAACTTGCACTAGGGCCCATAGCTCCTTAGGTACACCACTATGAACTATTATTGTTATTAAAGAGAACCAGAGATGAAGCACCCTCATGTATTTTATTACATTTATCAGTGGGAACATGACAGTAAACACCTACCCTGCTTTTAGTTTCATTGTTATCTGCTTAATTAGTCTATTAGCAACTGTGATAAGAATCCACCGACTATTCAGTCGAGGTTTGACCTGGAATCATTATAGCTGAGTCACTCTTCTGTGTAGTCTTTTCAAGCCCAAGCCTTCCCCTCTCCTGGCTTAGATTTCCTGCTTTGCATACTGAGAACTGTGATGATATGGGAGAGGCTGCTGCTCCTGAGAGAGAAGCTCTGTTGCTGTAATATGATCCCTGTGTGCTCTGTGTGCACTGGATACTGATAATAACGGCAGTTTCATTTCTATGAGGGCTCTTTTCCACTATGAAATGCGATCGTCCGATCGCAATCGCGTTTCAATTTCCACCATGCGATTGTGATTGCGATTGAGCTACTATATTCATTATAGTCCAGCTCAATCGCATACAAAACGCGGCAGGACGACGATTGCGCTTTGACCAAAATCGCATCGCAATCGGATCGCACTAATGGAAATTGCTGCTGCAGTTTCCATTAGTTTAATGTACCTTGCGATTTGCGATCAGAAGCAAATCGCAAATCGCAGGCTAGTGGAAAAAGGCCCTGAGAGAGACTTCCTACAGGCAGCTGTACATCATACCAAAATGAAAGCACATAGATGAAAGGCTGCATTTAGCCTAGATAGCAGCAGAGTTTCATATAGCCTAGACAGCACATCCAGAACAACTGATAACCCGGAAGGAGAAGGGATATGAGCCGGCGGCCATATTTGATTTTTCCTGGAGCAATAATGAATAAAAAACACTAAAAAAGGCACACCAGAGTGGCGAAATTATCAGGTAGAGCATTTATTCTTTACAAGCTATTAACTGATATGTTTATTTTGTGTGAAACGTTCATCTCTGGTTCCCTTTAACTACTGGTAGTTCCCGACTTACAAACACCTGCCTTGCGAATAATCTGCTAATATGAACGGCCTAAAAATCTGAAATTTATTTTGTGGGAATATAAGTGAAAAACTTTTTTTTTTTTGTTTAATCCTTGTAGTTTTTAAAATTTCAAAAAAAAATGTTTTTCAAACCGGTAAAATTACATTTTGCTGCAGTACACTGATGACGCAGGGGGACAGAGGTGACACAGTGGAGTGACAGAGAGGAAACTGAAGGCACAGAGGTGACACACAGAGGAACTATGGAGATACAGGGGGAAATAGAGGAGGTACAGGGGACAGAGAAGACTCAGTGTTTCAACTTATGGGACAGATTCAAGTTAAGAACAAACCTATCTCATTTCTTAGCCAGGGACTACCTGTATACCTTTACCATGTACAGTGGGTTGCAAAAGTATTCGTCCCCCTTGAAGTTTTCCCCATTTTGTCACATTACTGTCACAAACATACATCAAAGTTATTGGAATTCCACATGAAAGACCAATGCAAAGTGGTGTACACGTGAGAAGTGGATCGAAAATCATACATCATTCCAAACATTTTTTACAAATAAATAACTGCAAAGTGGGGTGTGCGTAATTATTCAGACCCCTGAGTCAATACTTTGTAGAACCACCTTTTTTCTGCAATTACAGCTGCCAGTCTTTTAGGGTATGTTTCTACCAGCTTTGCACATCTAGAGACAGAAATCCTTGCCCATTCTTCTCTGCAAAACAGCTCCAGCTCAGTCAGATTAGATGGACAGCATTTATGGACAGCAGTTTTCAGATCTTGCCACAGATTCTCGATTGGATTTAGATCTGGACTTTGACTGGGCCATTCTAATACATAGATATGTTTTGTTTTAAACCATTCTATTGTTGCCCTGGCTTTATGTTTAGTGTCATTGTCCTGCTGGAAGATGAACCTCCGCCCCAGTCTCAAGTCTTTTGCCATCTCCAAGAGATTTTCTTCCAAGTTTGCTCTGTATTTGGCTCCATCCATCTTCCCATCAACTCTGACCAGCTTCCCTGTCCCTGCTGAAGAGTTGCACCCCCGAGCATGATGCTGCCAACACCCATTTGACAGTTGGGATGGTGTGTTCAGAATGATGTGCAGTGTTAGTTTTCCGTCACACATAGCGTTTTGCATTTTGGCCAAAAAGTTCCATTTTGGTCTCATCAGACCAGAGCACCTTCTTCCACATGGTTGCTGTGTCCCCCACATGGCTTGTGGCAAACTGCAAATGGGACTTCTTATGCTTTCTGTTAACAATGCCTTTCTTCTTGCCACTCTTCCATAAAGGCCAACTTTGTACGGTGCATGACTAATAATTGTCCTATGGACAGAGTCTCCCACCTGAGTTGTAGATCTCTGCAGCTCGTCCAGAGTCACCATGGGCCTCTTGACTGCATTTCTGATCAGCGCTCTCCTTGTTCGGCCTGTGAGTTTAGGTGGATTGCCTTGTCTTGGTAGGTTTACAGTTGTGCCATACTCCTTCCATTTCTGAATGATCTCTTGAACAGTGCTCCATGGGATGTTCAAGGCTTTGGAAATCTTTTTGTAGCCTAAGCCTGCTTTAAATTTCTCAATAACTTGATCCCTGACCTGTCTTGTGTGTTCTTTGGACTTCACGGTGTTGTTGCTCCCAATATTCTCTTAGACAACCTCTGAGGCCCTCACAGAGCAGCTGTATTTGTACTGACATTAGATTACACACAGGTGCACTCTATTTAGTCATTAGCACTCATCAGGCAATGTCTATGGGCAACTGACTGCACTCATATCAAAGGGGGCCGAATAATTATGCACACACCACTTTGCAGTTATTTATTTGTAAAAAATGTTTGGAATCATGTATGATTTTCGTTCCACTTCTCATGTGTACACCACTTTGTGTTGGTCTTTCATGTGGAATTCCAATAAAATTGATTCATGTTTGTGCAGTAATATGACAAAATGTGGAAAACTTCAAGGGGGCCGAATACTTTTGCAACCCACTGTATTTACTGTAGTTTTCTTAGTATTTATGGCATCATTGTGACTCTAAAGTACCCCATATGCCACCTGGGTAATTATTTTGTCCTAATTAATACTTTTATATACATGGGTTTGACTGGCTACCCAAATGATATGATATAAAAGAGCTGATTGGTCAGATTTTACTAACTAATTTTCAGAATAATCTTAAAGTGTACCAGAGATGAACGATTTCCAATAAAATATACATACCTGGGGCTTCCTCCAGCCTGATCGCTCACATGGGGTCCTCTTCTTCCTCTCCGTTTGCTCAGTACTGGCCTCGAACAGTACCTTTTTTACCTACTGTTTAGTACTAGAGAGATCTAGTCTAGTACTAGAGAATCTTAGGAGAAAAAGTTAATTGTCTTTAATCTGATCTCACATGAGCTGAAAATTAATATAAGAAAAAAATAGTGTGAATTCTTTAGAGTGTCACTTGTTGGGCCCATGTTGTATGTACGAATACATAGTGTTCATACATGATATTTTAATCTTAAAATGTAAAAACAAAAATAGCATTTAAAATTGCATATATAAAATAAAAACAAATCACTATAGATTTACTTTAAAGAGACTCTGTAACAAAATTTTCAGCCTTAGTTCTTCTATCCTATTAGTTCCTTTGCCTGTTCTAATGTGCTCTGTCTTACTGCAGCCTTTCCTAATTGCACAGTGACTGTGTTATCTCTGTTATATAATCTAATCTGTTTCCTTCTGTTGGCTCTCGGGCTAAGGCTTGAATGTGTGAAATGTGCAGGGCTGCTTGTGATTGGATAGAAGCGATACACACCCACTGCAGGCCCCCTGCAGGCTCTGTGTGACTCACACACTCTGCTTATGTGAGCCTATCACAAGCTGGTTAGTTTGTTTGTAAACACTGCCTAAAACTGTTAATTACAAGCCAGGATTGCAGCAGGGAGAGGCAGAAACAGCACAGAGGGGCACAGAAGAACATAAGGAATAGAATGGTATGCTTTTTGCTGTAAAAATTTTAGAGTACAGATTCTCTTTAATATCGGGTAAAAATTATAACAGTGATCTGTCTTTTCCATGTCTATCTGGAAGCATTTAAAGGGTTCCAAAATTAATATGTAACATGAGCTGATAAACATGCGTATGCACAATCCCAGTTTTGCCACCTTAACCATTTCAGCCCGCGGGGATTTTTCACCTTATGCATCAGAGCAATTTTCACCTCCCATTCATTCGCTAATAACTTTATCACTACTTATCACAATTTATTGATCTATATCTTGTTTTTTCCGCCACTAATTAGGCTTTCTTTGGGTAGTACATTTTGCTAAGAATTATTTTTATAAATGCATTTTAACAGGATTAATAAGAAAAAAATGGAAAAAATTCATTATTTCTCAGTTTTCGGCCATTATAGCTTTAAAATAATCCACGCTACCGTAATTAAAACCTATGTATTTTATTTGCCCGTTCTTCTTGGTTATGACACCATTTAAATTTTGTCCCTATCACAATGTATGGCGCCAATATTTTATTTGGAAAAAGGTGCATTTTTTCTGTCTTGCGTCCATCACTATTTACAAGCGTATAATTTAAAAAATGTTCGTAGTATACCCCCCTTCAAATGCATATTTAAAAAGTTCAGACCCTTAGGTAACTATTCATGTCTTTTTTTTTTTTATTGTAATTTTTTTTCCATTAAAAATTTTATTTGGGTAATATTTTGGTGTGGGAAATAAAGTTAATTTTTAATGTTATTATATGTGTAAATTGTAATGTAAAAAATATGTAGATGTAGTTTTACTATTTGGCCACAAGATGGATGCCTTGAATTTTGTTTTCTCTTTGTGCTTCTCGCTAAGCGGAAGCACAAGGATGACGCGGAAAATGTTACGTGCAGAAAGACTGAAGCCTCTTGTAAGAGTGCTTCGGTTTTTCTGCTGGGGACACGGATCGGTGATCGGGAACCATGTTCCCGTTCACTGATTCCAGGGCTACCGTAGGACAGCACGGGCAGGGCCGGATTTGTAATCTTTACCGCCCAAGGCCACTGTCACCAGCCGCCCCTCTTCAGTATAGGTAGCAAGATGACCCCTTCCCTCCAGTATAGGTAGCCAGATGGCCCCCTTTATCCCTCCTTCTCCCACCCCCCTTCAGTATAGGTAGCCAGCTCGCCTTCACACCGCAGCAGCCATCAGCTTCACTCATTTCTCCGCTCATCTCCAGTGCAGAAGCTTCCTCTTTCTTTCTGTCTCCAATGCTGCCCAAGTCCATAGGCACCGTGGCCGCAATGCAAATGTGCACAGAGAGCAGGGTGGCTGCTGCACAGGCAGCTAGCAGCAGAGTACCACTGTCAGGCGCTTGCCTCATCTCCCTGCATTGCAACATTTGCAAGCTTGCAAATGCTGCACCAGTTTAGCCTGCTGCTTTGGTGCCCTTTCTCCTGTGGTGCCCTAGGCCATGGCCTAGAAGGCCTTGGCCTAAATCAGGCCCTGAGCACAGAGGCGCGCGCGCTCTCGCGCACGGGAGCATGCTGAAGCACGGCACAGCAGCAGAGCAGCCGCCCGGACGTGAGCTTCACGTCCGGGCGGCAGAAATGGTTAAAGTGACACTTAAACAAGAAAAAAAAATGAGTTTTACTCACCTGGGGCTTCTACCAGCCCTCTGCAGCCGCCCCATGCCCTCGGAGTCTCGATCGGAACCCCCTGTTCCCCGCTGGCAGCTACTTCCATTTTCAGTGACAGGCCCAACAGGCCTGGCCACGCGTCTGCTTCTTTGTGTTCCTGTCCGCAATAGCGCCCTCTATCCTGCTATTTCTGACAGGAACGCGAAGAAGCAGACCCGTGGCCTGGCCTGCCGGGCCTGTCGCCAAAAACGAAAGTAGTTGCTGGCGGGGGATAGGAGGATCCGAGCTGGACTGCAAGGGCACAGGATGGATGCAGGGGGCTGGTAGAAGCCTCAGGTGAGTAAAACTCATTGTTTTTCCTGGCCTAAGTTCCCTTTAAGGAGGAAATAAACTCTGACATAACATTTAGTAAAAACATGTTTTCCTACTTTTTATTACCCATACAACTATCATATTTTCTTTTTGTGCACAAGTATTATTGTCTGTTTACAAATTACGAGTTCCTAAAGTACAGTTTATCTGCACTCAAAGCTGCCATTGTAATGTATTGCATAGCTGCTGTAAATTATATATTAAAATGTATAAAGTGAGAATATGTCTTCTCTTGTTTACGCTTTTGGCTTGCATTCACCTGAGACATTGCTAGCAGTGTATATGTTATCTTTTTGCTTTCTTATCAGCTACTATTGTAATCCCTTCCTCAAGCTCTGCAAAAGTCTAATGCTAGGAACACACCATACAATTTTGTGTTAGATAGATGGTTCGATAGATAATTTCTGTCATGTCTAATATTATTTGCGAACATTTTTCTGGTCGATTTCTCCTAGAAGTGAATGGAAATTGATGAGAAAAGATAAGCAAATCGAGTGGGAAACTGAGCGGAAAAAGGAATCGAAAATCGATCGAACGGAAAATTGACCGAAAAAACGCATTGTGGCTACCTAGCATAAGCTTCCTAGTGAAGAAGAATGTGCTATGTTTAACTGTATGAATGCTTTACTGCTGCCAGCGTTTTTTCTGGTACTATCTTTTTTTTTTGCTGTAAATAATCTTTTAGCGCAAAGAAGCAAAGAAGAGTTCCATATCACTTTAACGTACTATGAGAGGCCCCGTGGGGGGAGAAGTTTCTTTCTTCTGTCCTGAGAGAATGACAACTAAAGGCGCAGAGAGATAAAAACTTTCTGCTCTCTGCACAATTGTTCTAATGACTGCATCTGCTCAGCCACTAATAAGTAATCATACAAAGTTTTGTAGACAAAGATTTGTAGACAGTCCCTGTTTAGTGCTCTGCAGGGTCTTGTGCACATTGCCCATCCCCCAACTTTTCTACCCCTCCCCAAGTGCTCTGTACTGTAGTGATGCTGGAGGAGTCTGGAGAACCAGTTTTACTCCATCAGAGGAGGGCAGAGTGAGGCTGGGAGTACACTCGTCTGTCAGTTTTCTGTATGCATTTTCTGTACACCATTTGTGTCTGTATGTGTGGTAACATGCACGTTTTATCACAGAAGCTAATGTAATTGATAGAGAAAATGTGTTATTCAATTGGCACTAGCCAATTGAATAACATTGGTTCTCAGTTTACCTGTGCAGAAAGCGAAGGGGGGAGGGGCCCCATCTAAAGTTCTGCAGGGGGGTTCAGTGATTTCTAGTTACACCCCTGATGGAGATGGTAAAATTGGTCAGTGATAGGCCAATCATAAATACTGACAGTGAGTATTAGGCTTAAAGAGGAACTCCAGTGAAAATAATGTAGTAAAAAAAAAGTTATTCATTTTTACCATAATTATGTATAAATGATTTAGTCAGTGTTTGCTCATTGTAAAATCTTTCCTCTCCCCGATTTACATTCTGACATTTATTACATGGTGACATTTTTACTGTGGGCAGGTTATGTAGCTGCTCCTAGCTGTTTTGGCTGTTAGAGACAGCTGTAAACAGCCATTTCCTGTCTGTGAACATTGTTACATTGTGGCAGTTTGCCAGGAGTACCGCGGTACTCAGAGCTTCTTGTGGGAGGGATTTCAGCACAAAATCAGTCATACAGCGCCCCCTGATGGTCTGTTTGTGAAAATCATTATATTTCTCATGTAAAAGGGGGTATCAGCTACTGATTGGGATAAAGTTCAATTCTAGGGTGGAGTTTCTCTTTAAGACTTTGTATCAGCTACAGCCTACTTTCACCAGGCTTTTGGCCTGGTTAACACTGCGGCCTGGTGCACACCAAAAACCGCTAGCAGATCCGCAAAATGCTAGCAGATTTTAAAAAAGCTTTTTCTTCTTTTTCTGTAGCGTTTTAGGTAGCATTTTGCGGTTTTGTGAAGCGTTTTTGGTGTAGTAGATTTCATGTATTGTTACAGTAAAGCTGTTACTGAACAGCTACTGTAACAAAAAACGCCTGGCAAACCGCTCTGAAGTGCCGTTTTTCAGAGCGGTTTGCGTTTTTCCTATACTTAACATTAAGGCAGAAACGCATCCGCAATCCAAAATCTGCAACAGCCCGGGAGTATGCATTTCTGCAAAACGCCTCCCGCTCTGGTGTGCACCAGCCCATTGAAATACATTACCCTAGCGGATCTGCACCCACAAGCGGATCGCAAACCGCAGCAGAACCGCTCTGGTGTGCACTAGGCCTAAAAGAGCTTTTTTTAGCGCTAGTGGAAAAGCTCTTGCTAATGCAATGCTGTTTTTTTTTTTTTTTTTTTTTTTTTTTTTAATAAAATCACATTGCTCAAGTGAAAACAAACTCGTAGCATTACATTAGCGACAGCTTTTAAAATCACAAGTGCTTAGATAAAGCTTTTGCAGTGTGAACCAGCCCTACATAGTATTTATCAACACGCACCATCTGCTGTTGTCAAGGCATAACGGAAACAAAATCATGTCATCAGTAATCTCTACGTAAACTGCAAACAGCATTAATAAGAGTGCAAATATGCCTCACATGAGAATGAATCGCATTGATGTCACTATTTTTGGCTCAGGTGAGTTGAAAGAAGAAATAATACAAATAGGAATTTGATTAACTCTCCCCGCCCTTTTCTTTTACATGTAGATACTTAGCTCACAGAATAAAAAAAAAGCCTCACTCTCGGCTTCAGTACACGGTAATCAGTGCTGCGATTAGTGCGTCTCACCCTGGTGACTCACTACTGGGTATTTAAGAGGTACAACAAAAGATTCAGCCTATTCTGATTAGCTGCCAGCACTCGTTCAGAAAAGAGCTCACCTCACCTGCAAGCATGTTTTTTACCAGGTGTGCAAAGTGTATTGGTGGTCTTCTGCTTGGTTTGGCCATTCTGAGTATTGTAGCCAACATCTTGCTCTATTTTCCCAATGGAGAAACGCAGTGGGCCCGAGAAAATCGCCTGTCTAGATATGTGTGGTTTTTCCATGGAATTGCAGGAGCTGGACTTGTTGTAAGTATGACATCAGGCTGCTTTATAATATTCTATTTCATAGGTTTGTTTCCAGGGACGTGATTATAATCTGATGATCATAGTGTTACTACTGGTACTATGGCCCTTATTCAGTTCACTTTTTCTCCTAAGTTTTCTCCAAGGAGATCATTTTTAATTTTCTGTTCAAAGTAGCTTTTCACTCTGCAATTGCAAAAGTACCAAAAATTGGGGGAAAAGTGGATGGATAAGGGACCATATGCAATTAATTTTTTTGTCCTTAGGTTTCTCCTAGGTGATATCTTCAAACTTACAAATAAAATGCCTTTTAAAGCCACCAGCAAGCTAGAAAATACTCAGAATAATTTTGACAGCGCTTTTCACCTTGCAGAGTGCAGAAAAGTTAATTTAAACAGAAGATCCAAAAACATCTCCTAAGACAGTGTTTCTCAAACCTGTCCTCGTCACCCCTCAACAGTGCATGTTTTGCAGGCAACCTCCCCTATGAACAGGTGGGGTAATTAGTGTAATTAGCTACAAGGAATCACCTAGCTGAGACCCTAATTACCCCACCTGTGCATAGGCGAGGCTGCCTGCTAGGGATGGTCGGAAATTCCAAATTCCAATTCTGCAGAAAATCCGCTTTCCGCCATTGCCGATTACCGCTACCGATTCTGCTTTCCGCTACCAATTTCCGCATTCCGATGCGGATTTCCACGAAAGTCGCGGAAATTTCCACCGATTTTAACATGGATTTTCTCAAAAACTGCAAAGTCTTTTTGAAAAATGTTTTTCCTCTTGTTCCCACACTTCTGTTTAACATACCCTGAACATTTGGTGTTTCTAGAACCTATGGGGGCTTTGCTATTAACCACTAAAGTCGGCGGATTTTGACTATAATGTAAAATGCCGAACATCCGCATTACTGATATGCAGTAATTTTATGACAATCAGAAGACTCAGAATGAATAAACTAATCACAGAATGGATTTAGGCAGAAATTTCCGCATTCTCTGATTGACTTATTCATTCTGAGTCTTCTGATTGACTTAAATTACTGCATATCAGGTAATGCAGATTTTCTGCATTTTACATTACAGTCAAAATCCACCAACTTTAGCAGTTAATTGCAAAGTCTTTTCAAAAAGACCTTGTAGTTTTTGAGAAAATTGATGTTGAAGTCGGCAGAAATTTCCACGAAAATGTCTGCGATTTCCGTGGAAATCCGCCTACCACACTTGTATTACCGATTTCCGCATTCTGATGTGGAAATGCAATTTCCGAACGGAGCGAGCATCCCTACTGCCTGCAAAAAGTGCACCATTGGGGAGTCACGAGGGCAGGTTTGAGAAACAATGTCCTAAGGCCCGGTTCACACTTGCGGTTTAGTAAAAACCGCACCGGATGTCCGGACCGCACCGTATCCGGACCGGACCTGATCCGTACGGTTCCTATCCGGATCCGGTCCGTTTGCATCCGGTTTCCGTGCGGTGTGAACACGGTTGCGGTCCGGATCCGGTTTCTTAAGGAGATAACATCCTTTTAATTACCTGGGGTCTGGGAGGTCAGCAGAAGGGTCTGGGGTCATTGTTGGAGACAGGTGGACGTGTGGAGACCATCCGTGGATACAGAGACTGCAGTTGGGACCATGGATCCAGGCATTTACTCGTAAACTTGGGAATTCTTTCTGTTGTTACTCGTAAACCTGGGAATTCTCTCTGTTGTTCGCCTCCTTCAGCAGACATGTTGCTGGCAAAAAGAGCTCCAGCATGAAATCGCTGCTGCCCCACTCTTCGCTGGGCCCATGTGGTCCCCATCCAAAATGCATAGGAAGTGGGGTAGAACGTCCGGTTTTTGTAGCCAGTGTGTTGTGCGCTCTCCGGCTCTCATTGCTTTGTATTGGCCGGATGGTGCAGTCCGGCTCCGCTCCGGATACGGCTGCCGGAGGAGCCGGACCAAAAAATAGCGCATGTTGGAACGGACGCCGGAGTCCGGATCCGGCCCGGATCCGGTCCGGCTCCGGTCCGGCAGAACGGACGCATGTGAACGGACGCATAGGCTTTCATTGCCATGCCGTGCGTCCGTTCCGTCCGTTCTGAAAGCGGTCCGGCTCCAGCACGGCGATTCCGGACGGCCACCGCTAATGTGAACCGGGCCTTAGAGATAACCTAGGAGAAAAAGTGAATTGCATACGGCCCAAGTTGGAAATTATCTATCTGGCAGGTAAAGCTAACAGAAAATTGTATGGTGTATTCCCAGCATATTATATATATATATATATATATATATATATATATATATATATATATATATATATATATATAATCACAAAATGCCAAAAGATTGCATTTAAAATTCCTTTGCAGTGCGATAGTGTTGTGATTGCATTTTGTGATTAAGTATTTTGCATTAAGTGTGAAAGAACCCTTTTACTGTTCCCCTAGTACACACCATACAATTGTCTGTTTGATTTTTCTGTAAGATTTTCTGTTAGATTATTTTCTGTAAAGTACTGGTAGAGACTGGTAATTATCTCTGGTGCATTGGCCCATATGCAATTCACTTTTTCTCCTGAGTTTTCTCCTTGGTAATATTTTCACACCTTGTCATAAAATGCCTTTTAACCCCCAGCAAGCAAGAAAATACTAAGAATATATTTGACATCAAGCTTTTACCTACTTTTTAGTACTTTTTCAAGTGTAAAATGCTGTTGTTTAAAAGAGGATGTGAAAATTATCTCCTAGGAGAAATCTCAGGAGAAAAAGTAAATTGCATATGGGCCATTGTCTTCTCGTTATCTCCTGCTGAGTAGAACAATGCTTAATTGCTAGGCAGATAGATGGTTAGATAGATAATTTCCAACATGTTGGAAATTATCTATCTGGCATGTAAATCTAAAGCCCCATCTACACGATACAATTCTTTGTGCAATTCGATTATGATTCTATGTACGATCCGATCAAATCAGACATGTCCGACATGTCCATACATGCTATTGTCACCAAAATTGCTACTTATGTTAAAGCTAATGGGAACCCGTTTTTGAAAAATAAGTCAGATACTCACCTAAGGAGAGGGAGGCTCTGGGTCCCATAGAGCACTCCCTCTCCTCTCCCGGTGCCCGCTGTTGTCCTGGCTCCCCCGTAGCGGTATTCAAACAAACAAACAAACAAACACAGAACACTTATATCGCGCTTTTCTCCTGGCGGACTCAAAGTGCCAGAGCTGCAGCCACTTGGACACGCTCTATAGGCAGCAGCAGTGTTAGGGAGACTGGCCCAAGGTCTCCTACTGAATAGGTGCTGGCTTACTGAACAGGCAGAGCCGAGATTCGAACCCTGGTCTCCTGTGTCAGAGGCAGAGCCCTTAACCATTACTCCATTTCGGTCAAATACCGCTGTCTCCCGGGCGAAGGGAGGCTTCGGGAATGCTAAAGGAGCCTGAGTGCTCCCGAAGACGGGCCGCTCTACACTGCGCACGCGCGAGCACCCTCTATGACACACTCGCATGTGCGCCACCTGTCTTAGGGAGGACTCGGCTCCCGAAGACTTCCGAAGTCCCCACGCTTGCGGATGCGAACGGGGGAGACATCGCAGCACGGAGGGCACCGGGAGAGGAGATGGAAGGCTCATTAGGACCGAGCCTTCCCTCTCCTTAGGTGAGTATCTGACTTTTTTTTGAAATATGGGGTCACATTAGCTTTAAGGAGAATAGTGGTAATAAGTAAAACATGTCTCAAAATCGATTTTAAAAATGCAAAGGAAAATGTTTTTTAAATTGTAATTTTTCTGAGTGTAAAAATCATTTTTAAAATCAATTTTCTTAAAAACTACAAGCTCCTTTCTGAAAATGTCTTTTGATGGGGGCTTGTTATTTACCGCTAAAGTCGGCACAACATGACGTGAATATTACGAGAAATTATGGTTCCTGATTACATTTAAAAAGGAAATGCATTATGGTTTTTCCTGAAATTTTGCATTACGATTTCACATTGTAATTGCGATTTACATTGGGAAATTACAATTATGTGAAATTCATGATTGCTCATCACTACTCTGTACATTTTTCCAAGGTCATGCTCATAAGCTGTCCATACACCTGGACTGATACCTTGCCTCTCCTCTCAGTTTTCAAACTACAAACTGTTCGTGCCCAATTAGAGTCCTTTATTTAGGGCTCAATGTTTTGAGATCCATAAGTTTTATGCTCTATATACATAGTTTTTGGCACCAATACTGTGAATCCACAACAGGAAAGTAAGTGTGAAGGAGGGTAGAGTTAATGCTGATGGCAGTGTGATGCCTAGTTTGAACATAAGTATTAAATATTCTAAGTAGTTTTAGCCATGGCAGCCAATAAAGACCAACCGGTGTCTTACAGACAGTGTGTACTGTGAGCAGCCAACATCTGCTACAGATCCAGAATACTGGTTCTTTAGTGATCCCCAATGCCAAGGAGTGCATTACTCACCCCGTTTGTGGTAAGCTCTCCATTGTGCGTGGCTCATTGTTCCTCATGCCCCCAATAGCAACTAGGTAGTCAAATTGCTACCCTGGATGCTAATTACACATCTCTACAGTGTCGGCTGTTCATTGTTACCGGGGGATCGAGTACCAATCTTTACCAAGCGACAGCAATCCTTTGGCATGTATTGAGCTTTAAACTGGATAGAAACACCCAATTTTGATTTTCCAATGATTGGACAATTTTACCACCTTCATGTAGTATAAGGGCCAAGAGATTTTAAGTGCTATGAATAGATTGTGTAGGTAAGCGCTCATACTACATGGAGGGGGTAAAATCTACCAATCACCGGTTGTGAGTTCAGTGACGGCCCTTTCAAATAACAATACACCTTTCTGATAGAAGAGGAAGGTGGCTCAGGAAACATGACCAATGGAAAAAAATATAAATCTAGCCCTGTTATTAATTGGCATTAGTTGTGAAACGTGTTGCATTGTCCCCTGGATAGGCCTCTCTTACTGGCACAGGAAGGTGGAACCCAACCCTCAACTTCCTCCCAGATCCTACAATTATTTTGTATTTCATACAGTATGATGTATATTTATATCATAAAAACCGTGTAAATGAATTGACAAATGCTTGCGTAATCTTGTAATCTGTCATGTTGCCTCGTGCTGAACACAGTTTTATAAATAGATATATTATTTATTTTGACATCACCCAGAAGAATAATACCTTTCATTAAGGGTGTAGTGTTATAGCAAGATCCTTTACAATCATACCAAAACTGTAATTTTCTGCTGAGCTTCTGGACAGCACTGAGCACAGCAGAAGGTTGCTGTTAAAATATTACATTTTCCACAAGGAAGACGGAGGCATGCTGAGTTTGCAATACCAAAGAAAATAACTGAATTCTAAATTGCAAGAAGTAGACAGGCTGCATGTACAGTAGGTAGAGCCCTTTACTGATTATTGAGTTCATTTCATTAGCTGGTGGTAAATCAGAACTATGATATAATTCAAATAACTACTAAAATGTGCAACATCCTTTATTAATTTGTAGTCAGTGGCATACCAGCTGGGGATGCAGAATTTGCAACCGCACCAGGGCCCCTGGTCATGAGGGGCTGACATGAGCTGCTGGACTCCAATTGTTGCATTAGCTCTTTATTGGTGATGGTCACCGCAGTATGGTGTTGATTCACCAAGCAAAATAGCACAAGCAACCTTCTGTCCTGAAGGCACAACATTTTGAACAGGGGGGGAAGGAGAGGAAACAATTAGATGGAGAGAGGCTCAGGAAGGCTCTATGGGATCCAAAGGCTTTTCTCTTTTGAGGTGAGTATCTCAGCCTCTGTTTGTGTTTGTTTTTGTTTTTTAAGCTCACTTCAGGTTTGCTTTAATGCTTAGCACTACTCAAAGCACATTGGGGTTGATTCACTAAGCGAAATAACATGCGCAACCTCCTGTTGCTCGCGCTATTAAATCAGCGCAACTTAATTTTCCCTTTCAAGCAGGCTACCCGCGCTAGTGGCAGCGTAGCATGCATAATTAAACAGTGGACGCTGCTTACCAAAGCTGTGCAGTAGTGCACCCAGAGGTGCTTGGCTCTTCTACTGACCACATATGCTATTACTCTGTTGTTATTTCCTGATGAAGTGGGATCAAACCTGCGAAATGCGTTGCATTGTCCCCTGGATAGGTAAATAAACTTGTTCTTTTTGACAAACACATTGGCATTTTTTGTCTTTGCTTGGAGGAAGTAAGACCACCGCTACCTCCTCATGTTTTACACTTATTTGATACTTTTACCCTTTTGGCAAATCTGTTTCCATCCTGTGATAATACATTCCACATTTAATCAACCTTACCATAAAGAACTCTTTCCTAAATAAATGGCTAAAACGTTTTCCCTCCATGCGTAGATCATATCCCCTAGTGCTTTGTAAAAGCCTAGGGATGAAAAGTTCATCCGCCAAGCTTTCATATTGGCTTTTGACATATTTAAACATGTTAATTAGATCTCCTCTAAGGCGTCTTTTCTCCAAACTAAAAAGGCCTAGTTTATCTAACCTTTCCTGGCAGATCCGCAAAATGCTAGCAGATTTTGAAACGCTTTTTCTTATTTTTCTATGGCGTTTTGCTAGCGTTTTGCGGATAGCTGCAGCGGATTTCAGTATAGTACATTTCATATATTGTTACAGTAAAGCTGTTACTGAACAGCTTCTGTAACAAAAACGCCGGCAAAACCGCTCTGAACAGGCGTTTTTCAGAGCGGTTTGCGTTTTTCCTATACTTAACATTGAGGCAGAAACGCACCCGCAATCCAAAAAATGCCTCACCCCGGCATTTTTCGTTTCTGCAAAACGCCTCCCGCTCTGGTGTGCACCACCCCATTGAGATACATTGACCAAGCGGATCCGCAGCCGCAAGCGGCTGCAGAAACGCTGCAAAAGCCGCTCGGTGTGCACCAGCCCTAAAACTGCACTATCCTTCCTGTAATGCGGTGCCCAGACCTGAAATGTGCTACTGAGCACTGAAATCCTTGCTGCAATCATCTATATTGTATGGGACAGTCATCCATCACCGCGCAGAGAAACGTGGACAAATTCTATGGTATTCATGGCCATCTGTTGATCTGATAAATGGATCCTTGTGGAAAGTGTGTGCTCTCCATGGGTCAATGTGTTTTAGGGCAGGAAATGGGGGGAACTATTTTCAGAAAAAATATAGATAGCACTACAGAAGTGATTTTTAATTATCAGCATTTGATTAAAAACTCCATACGGATGACATATTTGATAATGCATGACACATTATGAATCATGACATTTGTCCTGCGTGTCCTTGGGCCAGGCAGGGGCATATAAGAAATGCTTTTGCACTGTCACATTGCATTACATACCAAGTGTTTACATGAAACTGAAATTTAATTAAGCAGATGTATCATGCAGTGTTGAGCTCTTTACATTGCTATCAGCACACATTGGCTGTGACATTAATAATCTGGGCACTTGCTGTGTTTGGCACAGGTTGCTGGGACAGATTTCCTAATACATAAAGATGGCCATGCACTATGAGCAGGGCCGGTTCTAGACTTTGATGCCTGAAGCAAACTTTGGAGGAGCTGGTCAATGCTACTGATCGACTGCAGTGATTGGCCCAATGATGGTGCCAAGGTCTTGCCCACAAGACCATCGGCACCAGTTAGCAAAAGGAGCACCAGGCAGCTGTGAATGGCCGGTATGGTGCCAGCAACCCCCCCCCCTGATTGAATGCATGCCAAAGCTTCCCCTCTGACTGGCCAGAAATTCTTCAGAAAACAGTGACTGTTTTACCAGCATGCCCTATTTCATAAAAGTGTCCAATTTCCTGTTGATCGACTGTTCGATCTTAGAGATCCTTTAGAAATGATCATTTAGATCCACCAACGGAGGGGAAAATCATAAGCGATCTGATCAACCTAATAGAATCACCCCAAATTTTGCATTGACAGAATGAGTGATTGAATGATAGTTGTCATCAATCAGCACCATTAAAAGAAACCGTTCTGATTGATTGTTCAGGAGATTGTACTGTTAATGAGAACCATAAGAACTCAGCAGATACTGAATCAATAGTCAATGAAACCTCTGCTCCCTCTGCGTTGTATCTCTTGAGGCAGTACAAAGTTATGCATCCACTGATCGCTTGCCAATCCTCTCCTCACCCACTAATTGGAAATGTACCTGCATGCCTGATCACCCTTAACTTTAGTAAACAATCTGAAATTGATCTGATATGTCGGTGTCTGTAGATCACCAGCAGGTTCAATTAAAATGATCAAATCTGCTAGAAAAGTCAACCCATGTATGAACACCTTTTCAGAGCAAATTCTTCAGTTGTGATGAGTGAAATAGATACCTGTACAGTTATAATATGGTTATTGCACTTACTCTGACACATTTTATGGAAATATTAATTAAGTGAGGATTTATCACACTCACCTACATCTTTTAAGGACAATACTTATCATTCAGTCAGTAGTCACTAAAGGGCTTGATCACATGGATGATTGACAGTGGTGTATTTGTTTACTGCCAATCAGTTCAGTGGAAATGTAGACAAGCAGACATCTGTAGGTGCTCAGCTCTGGTGGTGGTACAATACTTGAATCAAGTCTACATGTTCATCTATACATGTTCATTACAGGTATTATGAAACTCAACATTTATTCTCCACTCTAAAAGATCAATTACAGCATAAATCCTACTAGGAAAAAATGAAATTAGAACGTCATTTAAACATTTAAAGTACCTAAAGTAAAAAGACAGAGTCTATTATGCCAGGTTCTGTGTTAATCTTATAGGACTGGGTGGCCTAAGGGTTAAACACTTACCTGATCGGTCCAACTTTATCCAGGAAGATGATTGCTCTGCCACCCTTGGGATTGTGGCCATGGTCATTTTTTTTTTCAAAGTATTTGCCGAGGCTCTGGCCATGCCCCGGTGGAATTGTTGTAGTTTGCCTCCAGCTTGGGAGTTGTAGGCTGATTAGTAGCTGTCGATCTGGAGGTGGGCTGCTGCAATTTCAGAAGTGCTTTGGCAGGCACTGGAAATATGCATTCCCAAGGTACGCGTTACGCACAGCACTTTCTTCTTCAGTGGCTTCCTAGCTATAGCTAGGAAGTGATTACATTTTCTTTTGTTTATGTTTCCTATCAGCCACAATTAGTAAACATCCCTATCAGTGCTTTATGTAAACTGCATGCTTTACAGAAGTTGAAAAAAGGAGAGAAATGGTCACTAGATACTTTAATATATAAACACAGCAGCTATGCAATTAAATGCAATGGCAGTTTTCAGAACAGATAAACTTTACTTTGGGAACTTGTCATTTGTAAACAGAGGAAATGACCTGTGCACAAAAGCAAATATGATAACTGTTTGAGTAATGAAAAGTAGGAGTTTCATTCCACTTTAACTATTGTATTTCTTCTGTTATCCTAGGTTCTGCTTCCAGCATTTGTATTCCTTGGCCTTGAAGAAGAGGATTGCTGCGGGTGTTGTGGCAACAGGACCTGTGGAAGAAGCTGTGCAGTAAGTCCCTCCACAGTTGTCTTGTAAAATATATTTTTAGTGACTCAACACTGGTTACCTGGCATACTTACCATGTTTGCATTACAGATGCTGGGATCCGTTGTAGCTGCCCTGATTGGAATTGCTGGAGCTGGGTATTGCCTCATTATTGCAGCTCTGGCATTGGCAGAAGGACCGTATTGTGAAACCTCTACCGGGTGGACCTATCCCTTTCAAAACACTAGCTTTAAGTATGAATCTATTTATTGAAAAAATCCATAATTCACATTCAGTTATAATTAGTGTCTGTATTAATAAATTAATTCATTGAAACATGCATTAACTATTTAAAGAGGAACTCCAGTGAAAATAATGTAATGAAAGAAAGTGCTTAATTTTTACAATAATCTTTATAAATGTTTTAGTCAGTGTTTGCTCATTGTAAAATCTTTCCTCACCGATTTTCATTCTGACATTTATCATATGGCAACAACTTTACTGCTGGCAGATGATGTCTGTGGAAGGAGATGCTGCTTTTTTGGCAGTTGTTAACAGCTGGTATTTCCCACAATGCTATAAGGCTCCCACAGCGTGATGTCAGCGCCCTGATGCTGACATCACGCTGTGGGAGGGGTTTCACCACAATGTCAGCCATACAGAGCCCCCTGTTGATCCGTTTGAGAAAAGGTAAACATTTCTCATGGGAAAGGAGGTATCAGCTACTGACTGGGATGAAGTTCAATCCTTGGATACGGTTTCTCTTTAAAGGACAACTGAAATGAGACATGTCATATTTTTTCCTTTTAAACAATGCAAATTGCCTGACATTCCTGCTGGTCCTCTACCTCTAAAACCTTTAGCCATGGACCCTGAACAAGCATGCAGATCAGATATTTTTCTGAAGTTTACAAAATCCCATGTGAAAAGGGCTAAATATGTGCTGCCTGTACTTCCCCCATCCACTCAGGAAGGGTGTGAAACTGCAGAGTGGAACAGTGCAGACAATGCCTAGCAACAGGTCAATCTCCTCTATGAATAAAAGATACTGTATAATGCTGGGCACAAGTCTCAGGGCATAGATATTGTCTATAAGATTATTCACGATACTCTGCCTTTAGCCATAGACCCTGAACAAGCATGCCATGCAGATCAGGTGATCTGACTAAAGTCTGACTTGATTAGCTGCCTGCTTGTTTCAGGTATGTGATTCAGACACTATTGCAGCCAAAGAGATTAGCTGGGCTGCAAGGCAACTGGTATTGTTTAAAAGGAAATAAATATGAAAGCCTCACTTTAGGTTCCCTTTAAGCATTGGTGAATAATACTTCTTGTTGTTGTCTTATTATTATGTTGTTATTATGATTAATGACAGCAGTATTTGTCATGATTTGGTTTCAGCTATCTGAGTGATCACTCCACCTGGTCCCAGTGTACAGCACCCCCCAGAGTTGTAACGTGGAATGTCACCCTGTTCTCTATTCTGTTGGGACTCTCTGGATTGGAGATCATTTTGTGCTTAATCCAGGTCCTCAATGGCTTACTGGGTGGCATATGTATTTGCTGCTGCCAACAGAAGACCCAGGTAACCTATATTATGTTTCTTACTGTACAGTCCATAATGTTAAAGGACATCCGAGGTGAAAATAAACTTATGAGAAAAACAATTGTATCTATCCTCCTCCTAAAAATAACTTTTTTTTAAGATATCCCACAGTATCATTTTATATTTAAATCTAGTTTTTACATTTTTACTGTTTCATTGTCTCTGCTCAATGACACATTCATTGAAGTATGCCAGAGCTCAAGTCTATGAAATATTGACCCTTTTTATCTCTTTTCTGCTCTCAGAGGCCATTTACTGACAGAAAAGGGTTTTATGGCTGTAATTACTTATCAGTGTGGGTTATGCTATAGTCTGACCCAGTCCAACTTGGTCCCGACCCGGACAGAAACTGTCACTTGCATACCTGATATTTAACGCTTTGAGGCAGAGAAAGAAAAAAAGGAACACAGACTAGTTATTTGTGTTTTGGCACTTTACATACACATGTCTATCTCATCATGTCACATGTCACCTCGGTTGTCCTTTAAGTTTCATGTACGATTGGTTTAATCACATATAGGTATTAGAGCCCCAGGTCAGTTTTTATATATGTATTTTAAAGAATATTAGTATAAATTAATTATACATAAAATGTTTTTTATGTAGTTTTTGCAAAATAAAAAATAAAAACTTGGGCACCATTTTTCACCTCTTCAGTCTCACCTCCTCAAGCTCCAGCTGCCTGCTCACTTACTCCCTCTTAGTCTAAAGGTCACGCCTCTGTATTAGAGGCTGACAGCCTTGATAGGCTACAAATCCAGCAGAGAGGCAAGGCATTAGCTGACAGAGCAATGGCTTTTCTCTTTTCATGCCCATGTGACTGAAGGAAGAGTATTTCAGAGGGACTGGGGTTTGAAGAAGCAATGGTCAGCCTTTGAGGATCTAGTTTATCCAGCAGCATTGCAGTAGCAGGCACTCACCTCTGTATTCCCTCTGCTGTAGCCTGTCCTTGGTGCCTCCTTGTCTGCAGCTTTCTGTGTGACGGAGGGAAGAGCCTGATACCAGAGCACCGATAGCATGCATGACTGAGTTCTTCTGCATGTATTTTCTTCTCTGATTATAATTTCCTGCACTTCATTCACAAGTCCAGATAGCACCAGGCTGGAAATTTTGGGAGCCGACCAATAGATGTGGGATGGGATGTACTAAGGACAGCCGTGTGACACAACTGTCCCCCTAGGAGGCACAGAAGCGATCAGCTGTCATATGTTGATGCCTATGATAGCCGATCTCTGTGATTGGCTGGTGGGGGGAGGGAGGGATATAAAAATAATTTAGAAAAAAGGGAAAATTATATATAAAAATTAATTAACAAAAAAAGCAACAAACATGCTGGCAGGGATCACAGCCCACCAACAGAAATCTCTGTTGGTGGGCAGAAAAGGGGGGGGGGAATCACTTGTGTGCTAGGTTGTATGGCCCTGCAGCGAGGCCTTAACCAGCCGGGCGGTATGGACGAGCTCAGCTCGTCCATCACCGCCGGAGGCTGCCGCTCAGGCCCTGCTGGGCCGATTTTCATCAAATAAAAAGCAGCACACGCAGCCGGCACTTTGCCAGCCGCGTGTGCTGCCTGATCGCCGCCGCAGCGCGGCGATCCGCTGCGTGCAGCAGCGAAAGAGGGTCCCCCCAGCCGCCTGAGCCCAGCGTAGCCGGAACAAAAAGTTCCGGCCAGCGCTAAGGGCTGGATCGGAGGCGGCTGACTTTCAGTTGGCTGCATGAAATAGTTTTTTTTTTATAAAAAAAAAACCCTCCCGCAGCCGCCCTGTCGATCTTAATAGAACGCCAGGGTGGTTAATGCTGCAGTGGCCTAAATTGTAAAAAATATCCTGGTCACTAGGGGGGTGTAAGCCTACGGTCCTCAAGTGGTTAAGCAAGTAAAGTAAAGTGCGGTACCATAGCAATGCTCACAACACCCATGTACCCATGAGTCATACTAATTGTGCAACGCGCAGTACTCTGGAGGCATTAGCATCGGTAATGTTGCCATGCGCCAATATTACCAGACTACCGGTAGCTCTTGCATCGGGCCTACAGGGACTTCAAAAGTAGTAGATAATGTAGGATCTAAAGCTGGGCATTCCCTGGTTAGATGTGGTCAATTAACCACAGGGCCAGATTTGTATTCATTACGGCCCAAGGCCACTGTCACCAGACGCCCCCTTCAATATAGGCAGCCAGATACCCCTCACTCCCCACTATAGGTAGCCAGATAACCCTCCCCCGCCCTCCAGTTTAATTAGCCTTCCCTCTAGTATAAAAAGCCAGATGACCCTTCCCAGTATAACCTGCTGCCCACCTGCCCTTGATCCTGTGGTGCCCTAGGCCATGGTCTATGTGTCCTTGACTTAGCTCCGGCCCTAATGATCGATATCTAATTAAATCAGTAATTTACCTTTCTGCTACCTGCTCCACGGGATATTAGATTAGACCTCAGGAAACCTAGTATCCCTCTCCTCACCACAGCTGCAGGCTTTTGTATTGCCTGTAGAGCTATGGAGCCTCCCATGCTGGTCCTGCCCACCACACAACACCCCCCCTTCCCATCGCTCACGACCTTCCCAGCCCCGTTCCCCACACTGTCAGCTCAATCTCACAGAAGGTGGCCTTTAGTGATCAAAGTTGAATTTAGAAAAAAAATTCAAACATCGATTATATGGGTCTCAACTTTGATTCTTGTTGTCTGATCTTATTCAGTGTTTAATTAGTAGAAATCTTCATTCACTTCTGTTTTAGCTGTTATAACATTTGTTTTTCTTTTTTTCCAGTCCTATCAATGCTGATAATGCCAGTAATCTCCAAGTGATGCGGATATGAAGATCTGAATTTTATGTTTTTTGCTTTTTAACCTGTAATGTACCTGTACAGAAGTCTGTATTTATAAGTGTGTTCTTTTGATATGTTTAAAAATAAACTTTTATATTTGAATCACAACATGAACTGTCTGACAGTGTAGCAGATACTGATGATGACCGTTGGCTTCATTAAGCAGACCTACCTCTTTTTTGTGTTCTTATTTGATGCTTTTTTTTGTTGTTGTTGTTGAGGTTGACTGATGTAAAATAAAATGGCAAAGTAATCATGGTGTTATATGTTTGGTTGTTAAACATGAGCCGTGTACTGCTGCTAGCAAGGTCCATACCACATCGCTTACAACAGTTTAAACAATATTGTGCACCTTTAAATCTTTAGTTATTGGGTAGGTTCTTTGTGTGGTGGAATACTTTACAAATATGTCACTGTCTAGAATGTGCAGCCTCGTGTTTCATCCTGCCACCCTGTGGTCAGTTAGCGTTACTACCTCGCATTTGAAATCGGACCTGAACTTAGAAGTCCTCTCTGCTCTACAGCATACGGTAATAACCTTTACACAAAAAACATGTCTGTTACAGCTGATACAAATCCTGAAATAAATCTTCACTGTTTCTACTTCCTGATTCATGGAAGCAGACATATTGTTAACATCCAGTGCTTTCAAATTAGGTTTTCTGCCATCTCTGCCGTGGCAGCCATGTGACACGGGGAGAGATCTGATTACAACTGGTGATTAGGCACAGATGAGGGGGAATTAGACAGGCTAAACTCTCTAAATACATACAGGGTGCATTTCACTATGTTTTCCTTCTGTCCTGTGCAAGAGTTCAGGTCCACTTTCTCATCCAGAGGAAGAGAAATCTATTCTACTTCAACACCAAGCCCTAAGCAGATCCGCCTAGATCCTACAATGCCACCAGATCAGTTTTCTGAATAAGGGCCTGTTTCCACTACACGCAGATCTGATGCAGAATGGATGCAGAAAAACTGACTCCAATGAATGCCTATGGGAAACTCTGCATCAGAAAAATTGCGTTTAGTGGAAACAGGCCCACAGGCATTCACTGGAGTCAGTTTTTCTGCATCCATTCTGCATCCAATCTGCGTGTAGTGGAAACAGGCCCTTAGAGTATTGTACTAGGAGCGATTTTTTTTTTTTTGCCATTTAGGCAATCCCAGGGGCATCATGCTAATCACTTTAATAGTGGTGCCCTTTTCCACTGTGGTGATCGGGCATGATGCAGTTTTTACATAATCACAATTATATGGCATGCTGCAGTTTTCCTGTGATTGCAGATAGATTGTACTCTATGGGTGTGCATGAAAATTGCATAGCAAGCGCAGTATTATGTGATTTTTGTGCAATTTACATGTGTGGTAGGAAGCCCAGCCCCTCATCTCCCTAAAATCTCAGTTGCGCCATAGATTACAAGGATTGCATGAAATATTGCACTGCAATGCACGTAACTGTGTGTGGAAAAAGCTGCACATCGCAATCCGAATCACAGCGTGTTTGTGTAAGCCCCCAAGATTTGCAGTGGAAAAGGGCTTTTAGAGAAAAAGTGAGGTTCTGCACAATGTCCCTTGAAGATAGTAAACCTTTATTTTGTCACATAAAACCAGCAGCACCGTGTAGCTAACGGAAAGGGCTTTTAGAAGTACGAAAGCCTACCAGTGTAAGGAAATGTTTGGCATATTTAGCATTATGAACATTGGCGTATATGGCGTTAGCCTTATGCTCACAAGTGTTTAAATACAGTACAGTAGTGGTCCTTCCTAACATGCAGCCAAAACTGAATTAACCATTTCAGGACATTTTATTGTAACATATAAAATCCGTATTATCAACAATTATAGGTTGCAACATTTTCAAAAAATAAGCAACTTTTCAATATGTAAATGACAACTGAAGTGAGAGGGATATTGAGACTGCCATATATATTTTCGTTTCAGGAAGTACTAGTTGCCTGGCTGTTCAGCTGATCCTCTCCATCTAATACTTTATGCCATAGACCCTGAACAAGCATGCAGCAGATCAGGTCTTTCTGACATTGTTGTCAGATCTGAGAAGATTAGCTGCATGCTTCTTCCAGGTGTGTGATTTAGACACTACTGTAGCCATATAGACCATCAGGGCTTTCAGGCAACTGGTATTGTTTAAAAGGAAATAAATATGGCAGCCTCCATATACTTCTCGCTTCAGGATCCCTTTAAACAAATCCAGCATTGAACTTAAAGGAGACTCTTGCCTTCTAGAAAAAATGGATTCAAACTAAGAAACCGGTGTGTACAGATCAGTGAATTTAGTTTCACTGAACAATCATGCATTGATAAGAAAAGTGGCCAATGTGGAGGCATCAAGCATAAAAACTAAAGACGATATTATACTTTTATCCATGCTACTGTATAATGCACTCTGTGCACCAACAATGTCAATATTCATTCGCTAAAGTTTCTGGGTGTACCATGGTAAGTATCAGTCATACCTAGCACGTAATTATAATATGACACATTACCATAATAACTGCATAGCCATAATACTGCAGACATAATTGTATGTGGTCCTTCGGCTTTATAAATCAAAACCTCACAATGAAGCAATGACAGCTGGAGATTGCTCCTAGTATTGCTACAATTCCTTGTATACATGCAGTTATGGTTATGCAGATGTGTTTTTCATGTGATTTGTGTTGAGAAGAACTCAATAGTGTGCCAAAACTGAGCATAAAGTCTGTTGTGATCTATCTTAAAATGTGTGTTAACAGATAAATATATACTGCATTGCTGTACAGTATATATATGGTCTTGTCACTAACTGTCCCTCAAAGTAGCTCACAATCTAATCCCAACAATTGTCATATGTCTATGTATGTATTATGTAGTGTATGTGTTGTTTTTGGGATAGCCCATGCAGAAATGGGGAGAACATGCAAACTCCTTGCAGATAGTCCCCTGGCTGGGAATTCGAACCGGGGAACCAGCGCTACAAGGCGAGAGCGCTAACCCCTACGCCACCGTGCTGCCTGGTGCATATAATGTACACTTATTGAAAATGCTTCTGTCATCCCATTTAGCACACCAGCTCCCTCCTCCCAACTGCACCTAATGCCTGAAACACACCATGCAATTTCCTGTCAGATAGACGAGTCCAACTGATTATTTTCAACAGGTGCGATCTGATTTCCTATCATTTTTTTTTACAATTTTGTACAGAAGATCAGAAAACGATCGGAATTTAGATCAGACCTGTTGGAAATAATCGATTTGACCTGTTTATCTGACAGGAAATTTTGTGGCGTGTACCAGGCATGTCACTTGTAGAACTTTGGTGTATACTCTGCTGCTGCTACTTCCTCCTACCAATAGGTAGTGGCAACAAGGACAGGAAGCCTGCCCATTCCTTTCAGTGTAGAGGCAAAGGCCATGTGCTGTCTTCTACACTACAGACAGAGTGGCCCTGGGGACTGGAGCAGTATTTATATAAACAGAAGGCAGAGGACTAGCTATTACAGTCATAGTGCACTGCTGTCTATAAGTTCAGTCAGGTAGGAACAGATAACGGGCTATTAAGGTGGGAAGCAGAAAATGTGGACGCTGGGAAGGCTTGGGCCCCGTAGTAGGTCCCCATGTTATTAGCCCCTTATAGCGGCTATAACGGAAAATGTGTGCACAGGAGGTGCCCGAACAAAAATAGTGTACTTTAGAGGCACCCGCTATAAAACAGAAGTGCCTGCTATTTTGTGGGGGGCAATTAAAGGGAGGCTTACGTTACATAAGTAGCTAGTCATGCCACATGACCGAAAGAATTTTGCTACTTTTTGCAATCACATGCAACTTGCAAAACGCGAGGATACTAGCAAAATAATGAAAATCACAGGGATCCTTTTAAACTAGTGAGATTTTGCCTAATTGCAAATGTTCAGCATTTTTTTTTTTTGCGTTTTCACTTTGTGCTCCCAGCATCCAATATAAATTGCAGTAAAATCGCATTGTAAAATTGCAACAAAAATCGCATTATGATTTGCCATGTTAAAAGCTCTCAGTGGTTATCCAATCCCGTATATAACAATTCCACTGCATGCAAATTTATGAACACAACCCCATTAATTACAGCACACGTTCAGTGTATGTCAGCCATGGAAACTGGTAGCACGAGTGTCTTTAGTAGCACAGGAATGCTGTCAGTCACACTTTGTTTTGGCCTTTCTGAGTTACCAAGTGTCTGAATTGTTTGTTCAAATATCTCAGCAACCACACACAGTCCTCCCTCCAAACATTAGAGCACCTGCAGCCAGCACAGAGATTCTACTAACATTATCATTTTACACTTCTATATTTATTTTCTTCATAGTAATGTGGCTCAAGAACTGCTTGGATTACGCAGTCCTGGCTATCATTCCATTGGCAGTATGGAATATAGTTGTGAATATCCTCCTATATTTTCCTAATGGTGATACCACTTATGCTGCAAGCAACCAACTCACTAATTATGTCTGGTATTTCCAAGGCATCTGTTTTGGGGGCCTAATGGTAAGTAAAACATTCGGAGTTGTTTATTATTGCTTTAAAAAAAAATGAAGGGCTGTACACGTTTAAAGGAAACCTGAGGGGGAGGGGGGTATACAAATGACACATACCTGGCTTGAATACGATCTATGCTGCTGTGCTCGCATGTGTTTACAAAGCAAGCTAGCAAGGACAGAGATTCTAGGATTTAAAAAAAAGATTAAGGGAGAAAATGACATCGGTATTGGCTTCAGTCAGAGGAAACCGAAATGGCGAATGCCAGGAACCGAATTCTCTTTATTTATTATATAAAATTCACTGAAATAAAAATGTGGACAGTACTATATATCTGTTATGTAAGTAGAGCAAGTAGTTATCTACTTATAAATGTTTTTTTTTTCCTGGCATAGTATGGCTGTCCCTACTGCTTTGGAAGATAAATAATGGCCTTTGACCTGGCTGAACATTATACATAAATGAAACAAATACCCTGTATGTGTATGCAAAAGACATTACATTCCCAGTGAAATATGTGCGGGAATACGTCATTCAAAAACACTGTACCTCTATCACCACCTAGTGGTGAACCAGTGATACAATCAGTTACAGAGATTTTATTATAGCCTATGAGCAACTATCCATGATTTCTGAACAATTAAAAAAACTCACAGGTACTGAAAAGTAAGCATACACAGATTGGTCCCCTTGCCACCCTCACCTGCTTATAGTACCATCACCATCAAACAAAAAACATTTATACACCAATATCAATTCCACTTACATTTATTTATGGGTTTTGCTTCTTGATAATGCCGTCATTGATAAAATTCTATTATGTAATGCCTCTTGGAAGTGAATTGACCTGATGTAATATTCCCTATCATTGCAAACCAAGATGGAACCAAGGGGAACTCTGAAACCCAACAGGGTGCTCAGATATCTCTCGTGCCATTTAAAGAGCAAACTATAGTGAAAATGACCTAGCAAATTAAAATTGCTTATTTTTTTACAATATTAATGTATATATTATTTGGTCAGTGTTTGCCCATTGTAAAAACTTCCACTCTGATTTACATTCTGAAATGTATCAATGGTGGTGACGTCTTAGTTCTGCCAGGTGATCTGTACGGAATGTTTGTTGCTAAGAGTTCCCTGCACAGAGAGGGCTGGTGCACACCGAGCGGCTTTTTCACTGTTTCTGCGGATCCGCTTGGTCAATTTATCTTAATGGGGTGGTGCACACCAGAGTGGGAGGCGTTTTGCAGAAACGAATCCTCCAGGGGTGAGGCATTTTTTGGATTTCGGATGTTAAGTATAGGAAAAAACGCAAACCGCTCTGAAAAACGCCTGTTCAGAGCGGTTTTGCCGGCGTTTTTGTTACAGAAGCTGTTCAGTAACAGCTTTACTGTTCAGTTACAGCTTAGATGCTTTCCTTGCGTTGAAAGACATCCATGGCTACAATTACTAGGTAATGCCTATGATGTTGATCCAGGGATTTTATCTGATTGCCATCTGGAGTCAGGAAGGAATTTTTCCCTTTAGGGGCTAATTGAACCATGCCTTGTAAGGGTTTTTTCGCCTTCCTCTGGATCAACAGGGATATGTGAGGCAGCAGGCTGGTGTTGTACTTTATACTGGTTGAACTCGATGGACGTATGTCTTTTTTCAACCAAAATAACTATGTAACTATGTAACTATGTAATATATGAAATCTACTACACCAAAACCGCTACACAAAACCGCAAAACGCTAGCTGAAACGCTACAGAAAAAGAAGAAAAAGCGTTTCAAAATCTGCTAGTATTTTGCGGATCTGCTAGCGGTTTTTGGTGTGCACCAGGCCAGAGAGATATTGCTCTTGCTTGACAGTTGGAAAAAAACGGTTAATTCCTACAATGCAATGAGGTTCACTGACAACAAACTGTCAGGACTGTGGTCATGACATCACACTGTGGGGGGGGGCTGGACCAGAGTGGCTAACCAAGGGCCCTCCTTCAATGGCTATCATTCTTAAAAGCAGTGCGGTAAAAGAAATCTGTGCGGGAAAATACCGCATTCGGTAGTTTAGACTTCTGTGTGCTCATTCATAAAAAAGTTTACAGTTGCGATACAAGTTCGGTATTTTCCCAAACTAGGCAGGCGGTAGGCTGGTGGTATGTGAACAGAAAAAGATCCGCAAACCAGACCGGATTGAAGTGTAAAAGGCTGATATTTTTATTGAAAAAATCCACACAGTGCAATAAAATCACAGGATCAACTCACGCGTATCGGGCCTACCATCTGCCCTTAATCGTAGTTCAAGGCTGGTGGTATGTTTGCGTAACATATGAAGCTGCCGAGTTGATACATTTTCTCCTCCAGAGACAAAGTTACTATAGTTACATGTGCAATAAACTATAAGAATTTAAAAATTGCCTCTGTTTGCCCTGAATCTGCGCTGAATCTGTCTATTAGTCTTTCTAAACAATCTATTTAATTGCCACAGCTTAGAAGAACTGCAAAAAAATGTTACACATGCCAGGCTTTCTGATGTGAAATATATCTAAAAACAGGTACCCAAGGGGTTAAAAAAACACAGCCTTGGTATTCCGGAATGCCTTTTTTTGCTCTGCTCTCACTGCTGCTCAGGGCCGGTCCGCCCATGAGGCGGGGTGAAACAAATGCCTCAGGCAGCACTTCTGGGTGCGGCAGTTTAGTGTAGAGTGAACACCGCTGCATCCCACCAAACTCCACAACAGTGCAGGACCTGGTCAGCAAATCCAGGAATCACAAGTGAAAAAGAGAGGGTCCGCACATGTCAATGAAGATTTCATAGCAGAGCTATGATTAAGGACAGTTAGTCCGAAACATGTCAGCTACCTGATGTTTGCCCTGGATGTTTTGGATATGTCCAACAATAAAGGAAATCTTCATTGACATGTGCGGACCCTCTCTTTTTAACTGGGAGGTGGCACCCGCCTGTCCGTGGGTGTGGGGGGCCGCTGACCTGGAGGGGGTAGAGGGCAGGAAGGAGGTATTGGGCACAGTGGCAGGGAGGGAGGTCTGACCCCCCTCGCCTGGGTCACCCGATCTGCGCTCCCCCTCCAGCTTTTAAAGTTAAGCAGCAGCCGCTACTAGTAAGAAGCAGCGGGCGGGGATGACTCACCTCTTCTGAGTTCCTACAATGCCGCCCATTGTATTGTAAGTGGACGGCATTGCAGGAAGTGACAACAGTGGTGAGTCATCCCCACGCACTGCCTCTTAGTAATAGTGGTGGCTGCTGCTGAACTTAAGCTGGAGGGGGAGCGCAGATCGGGGGACCCAGGCGAGGGAGGGGTCCGACGCCCCTCCCCGCCGCTGTGCCCAATACCCCCTTCCTGCCCGCTACCCCCTCCAGCTCGGTGGCCCCCCACCCACGGCTTGGGGGGAGGGGCCCGCGGCAATTTCTCCCAAGTTTGCCTCAGGCGGCAAAAAGTCTAGGGCCGGCCCTGCTGCTGCTGCTGCCTGGGAGGTCTGTCTAATTAGCTTAGCTGTTCTCCGCATGGTTATCGCTACTTCAAAGGGTGCAGTAATCTCCTTGCTGATACCGCTTGCTCTAATCTTTATGAATTGACATATGGTGACATTTGTTAACATAATCACCGAACAAGGCGGTAATTTATCGCTCTGCTCGGGAATGTCAGCTTTTCATGCGGAAACAGCTTTTATGAATAAACACTTTGCTAAGTTCTCGGTAAATTCAGCTGTTTTCAGTATTTCCGAAATGCTTTATGAATGATAGCCAATGTATTAGCTATTTATTAAAAGCTAATACAAGGCCATGCAAAGCCATGGTATCAAAACAATAATAATAGTAATAATGAATATTGTAAAGAAAGGTGAGTACAGTGGTGAATTTACGTAGTTAAATATAATAAGAATGCATAAAGTAAATACTGTATGTAATTGCAAGTATCTGTTGCCCTTTCATTTCATGTGATGTGCTGAAACTATTTGTCTTATTTCAGATGGTTATTATAGCCACAATACTGTTACTAGTGGATTTCTACAAGTGCAGTTCACCATGCTGCTCCAGGAATGAGAAGTGTCCTGTATATTATCCTGTGAGTACACATCAGGTGTTCCTCCAATCCTCTAGATAGACTTATTGCTGGTGTGGGAGCAAGAAGAAGCTGCCAGTATTGTAAAACAGGACTGAAAACAATGAGACATGGTTGATTACAAAAATAATTTGTGCCAAAGTTACTGCAAGACTTCCAGCGTTATAAAAAAAATGTGCTGCTCTAGCTCAGGGACAAGCCCCATCATCTTCATGTGTATCAGCTGAAAAGTTTGCATAATACTTTATAACAAAAGTGATACAATACGGAATAGCTTCAAAATGCATCCCCTTTCACCAGTCCAACCATCTACTCAACCTTCCTCACTTCTGCCTGGTTGCTTTCCTACCAGAAACTCCCCCTCTCTACCTGGCCAGTTGCTCACTCTGACATCACCTTCTGTAATGGCTTTCACTGCTTTAACCAAACAGCGCCTTGCTTCACTAATCTTTAAAGCTCATCTCGCTACCTGTCCTCTGGACCCTATTCCCTCTTATTTTATATCCCCGGTCTCCTCTTTCTTCATCCCTGCTATAACCACTATTTTCAACCTCTCCATCTCAACTTTGATTTTCCCTTCCTTATTTAAACAAGCAATCATAAGACCACTACTCAAAAAACCTTATTTGGACCCTACCGCACTCTCTAATTATTGTCCAGTCTGAGTTCTTCCCTTTGCTTCCAAACTGCTGGAATGACACATCTATTCAGAACTGTCTGACTTCCTGTCTACTAACTCCTTGTTAAGCCCCATACACACACTTAACAGCGGTCTTTTAAGGTGCGTACACACGCACTACAGAGCCAACGTACACACGCACTACTGTCTGCTGAAAGTCCGCCCAGCGGGAGGGTCTGACGGACCCGTCGTTGGCTCTGTAGTGCGTGTGTACGCACCTTTAGGCTCTCACAACTTTTCTTGTGAAACACCTAAAAAAAATCTCTTGCTATTGTTCAAGCAGCGGATCAGACTGATAAGAAATCAATTCAACATTTGGATTGACTTCTTTTCAGTCTTATCAGCTGCTTGAACAATAGCAAGAGACTTTTTTTAGGTGTTTCACAAGAAAAGAGCCTAACCACTGTTGAGGGTGTGTATGGGGCTATAGACTCCCTCCAGTCTAGCTTCCGATCTCTCTATTCCACTGAAACAGTCCTCACCAAACTTGCAAACCTCCTTGTTGCAAAATCCAAAGGCCAATTTACTGTAATACCCCTTGACCTTTCCTCTGCCTTTGACACTGTCGATTACTCTGCTTCTCCAGACACGCTCGTCACTGGGTGTCAAGGACCTAGCACATTCTAGTTGGTTATCTGGTTTACCTCAAGACACGATTGCCCCTACATGATAGGAACATTGTACCATGAGGTGCTATGATGAGTATTGTAATTAGTAGGTATTTTGCAGTTTTGCGTTGAAAGTCAGAATTTGAAGTCCACAGAATTAAAAAATATATTCCAAACATTGCACAAAATTACATTTCTGTAATGCAATTTGAAAAATGTCTACTGACCTTGCTCAAGAGACATGGTTTTAAAAATGAAATGCAAAAAAGAGAAAAATTCAATGCGGAAATGCAAAAAGTCTAAGAGAAGCATTGTGAATATACTGTATTTTCTCAAATTCACACTAACCATAGTTAATCTTTTGGTTAGTGTGAAATAATATTCACAATAAATTACAACTTTGCTATTTCATAATGCAAGCTCGTAATCCATAAAATTTAAAATTCCATTTGAATTCCATGCAAAATTTTGGTGGATTTGGAATTTGGCAGTTCTGAGTCCGATGGCCCCTAGTCATTGAGGTAATCCTCTATAATAAAACCCCTGTGTCCCTGCCTACTGCTGTCTCTGTGTAGCTAGGTCCATGCTGTTTGCTACTGCGCATGTGCGCAGCACGGACCCGGACAGCCGTTGGGACTGGAGGACAGGGCCAGTGAGCTGGGCGGGCGTGTGTACGGGCGGACGGGTGCACGCGTGTGCACGAGTGGTGGGTGCGCAGCGGGTGTGCGCACAGATAAAAAGACAGACCTAGAGCTCATTTTTAAACAGGCTTGGGCCTACTAGTGTTTTCTATAAATCAAGAGAGCACTCTATAAAGATACAGGCCCATATGCAATTCACTTTTTCACTTGAGTTTTCTCCTAGGTGATAGTTTTAAATTTGTCAATAAAATGCCTTTTAAGTCACCAGAAAGCAAGAAAATACTCAAAATAAGTTTTGATAATACTCTTACACCTACTTTTTGGTATTTTTTAGTTGAAAAATGCTGGAAAGTTATTTTAAATCGAAGATGAAAAATTATCTCCTTGGAGAAAACTCAGGTGAAAAAATAAATTGCATATGGCCCACAGTGGCCCATATGCAATTCACTTTTTCACCTGAGTTTTCTCCTAGGAGATAATTTTTCATCTTCGATTTAAAATAACTTTCTAGCACTTTTCAATTTAAAAAGTACCAAAAAGTAGGTCAAAAAGTACTATCAAATTTATTTTCAGCATGTTCTTGCTTTCTGGTGGCTTAAAAGGCATTTTATTGCCAAGTTTAAAATTATCACCTAGTAGAAAACTCAGGTGAAAAAGTGAATTGCATATGGGCCAGTATGTCATATCAGTAGCAGCAGTACATAATTGGCAGATATCGGGTCCAACATTTTTGTAAACAACAACCACATACTAATGTTATTTTAAATTGTTAGGACTTTAAACATTATTGCTGTTGTTACTTTTCTATGCTCGGGGTTGTTTTTTATGTGTATTTTATACTTGAAGCAATTTATTGTATTGTTGTTTTTCAGAAGCTGGGATCCATGGCGTTCGCTGTTCTGGGTATTCTCTTTTCAGCATACACTTTAATCATCTCATCCTTGGGAATAGCGCACGGTCCATACTGCAGAACAGCTAATGGATGGCAGTACCCCTTTACCAGCACCGCAGGAGGGTATTGTAACTGTACTTATATAAAAACATTTAGCATGGTACAGTAAGATAGTCCTTCTAACACACAGGACTACAAATACAAAATCTACATTGTCTTTTCGCCTTCTAGGACCCACATGTTTAGACATAAGGAAGTACTAAGAAAGACACACAGCTTTGCCTACTAGAGGGAATATGTTAGATGCAGAGAAAACATGAGGCTAGAAAATGCCGAGACACTAGGATGTGTGAATGGTGGATTGTAAGGCCTCTTTTCCAAGAGCAGCTTAAGGCACTGAGGACAGGTGGTGGACAAGTGACCCCCTCCATGTAGTTGCATCTGAGGACAGTGGTTGTCTTGTTCAGATGCAACATACTTTTTTTTGCCACTGGGGAACATTGCCACATCTCAGAGGGTTCATGGGCTGTGTTACCGAATGCTGCCAATCATCTGCCTGTAATTAGAGCCAAAAGGCGCTTGCAGCCAGCAGCCAGGCGGCAGAACTGGTTGTCAAATGAGCAGTTCAGCTGTCCATGGTTAAGAGGCCTTAAATTGCGTTGTGCATGTAGTTAGTGCAGGTGTTCAAAAGCTCTTAATTGCATCCAACAATGCAATCCATGTTTACAAACACCACTTTATCATGTTACAGTGCGTATGTAGGCAGAGGAGAAATGCAGGGAAGCTCTTTTCATCCTTGTCTTGTAGAGAAGTTCAGAGAAGTTCCTGTTTTGTGAATTCCTCTGGACCTGATCGGATTTTGAAGTAATCAGAGATAGTTCACCAGTCACCACTCTTCTCTGCACAGCTGCCTTGGTAAAGCTACTTCCGTCAGGTTGGACATTACACATCTTCCATACTCCCATCACAAACAAGAGGATGCTCTCGTCTTCTTTACCTTCATTTCTTTCCTCTGGGAAGTGTGAACCCATTCCATTAAATTACAATGTAACGACTACTCTGAATGGTGGACCTTTTCTTTAGTGGATCTCATAGCACAAGTTCTATTTGTTTAATTGTGAGGGTTAATACTCTCTAAAAGGGCGCAGAATTTTGAAAAATATATAATCAAACTAATTATTTAACTATTTCCATGCCAGCAATCTCTGGCCCCTTAAAGACCAGAGACTGCTGGTTCACAAAACGGGGCTTAACAACGTCACGCTGCACAGACCTGCCGCTACCGCCATTAAAACCGCTCACCTGTTGCTGTTGTTCACTCGCTCTGCCATCTCCATGACGGCAGAGCTCCCTGAGCCGGTCAGGAGCCGATATCATTGGCTCCTGACCCCATGATCACTGTGAGCCAATCTATGTGAGCCAATGAGATTTTCTCACAGTGATCACGGGGTCAAGAGCCAATGAAATATGCTCCTTACCAGCTCAGGGAGCTCTGCCGTCATAGAGACGGCAGAGCGAGCGGGTGCGAGCGGCGGGGATGACTGACCACAATATCAGCCATACAGACCCCTCAATGATCTATTTGAGAAAAGGTAAAGATTTCTCATGGGAAAGAGGGCATCAACTACTGATTGGCATGAAGATCAATCCTGGGTTAAAGTTCCTTCAAGTCTGCTGCTCTCTAGACTGAGGCCGATGTGTGATTAACACAGTCAGGCCTGATAGTTTGTTTAACACGATTTACCTGCTATGATGAATGTTTCAAACAGAGAAAAAAATAGTTACACTGATTTTTTGTCTTTAATAGATATCTTTCAAATTCTTCAACATGGTCGCAGTGCCTGGAGCCCAGTTATGTGGTGGAATGGAACCTCATCTTATTCTCCATCCAGATTGCTCTCAGTGCTTTACAGGTCATCATTTGCTTTTCTAAAACAATATTCGATCTAAGAGATGCCTTTTGTTGGACTCATCGTATCTTAGCCCAGGTTAGTATTGATATCATCTTCTAATTTGTAAGCCTACAAGCCACATTTGTCTTTCTTTTTTTTATTTTTCAATATTATTTTATAGCATGATTTGCTACTTGTAATTTACAACGCACACTCATGCATACACACTGAGATGCACACACACACACACACACACACACACACACACACACACACACACACACACACACACACACACAGACACACACACACACACACACACACGCACGCACGCACATGTCCTTTTTAAGTCCTTAAAGTGAACCTCCAGACTAAAAATTGACTCAGCAGCACTGGAAAGGCCTGGTGTTTCTTTAACTGTTTCACAGCATCAGAACTTTTTTTTCTCTTATACAAGCCTCATTTTTAGCTGCACAGAAAAAAACTGCCCGGGCATTTTTCCCCTAATGCTGTGCAAAGCATGATGGGATTTGTGATGTTGTTGTTCTCGTTCTGCTGTTTTGGTGCAATGTTTTTTTTTTTTACATTTTGAATTTGACATTTGAAGCCTAGCACATGCAGCTGGGAGGGGTGATCAGGACACAGGACAGTTGGAACTGTGTCTCCTGCTCCCTGTCACTTCCTTTCAACCAAAAAGATGGCTGCCCCCATGACAAAGATGGCAGCCCCCATGAATCACAAACATTTGCCTGTTCTTTTAAAACGGGGTGGGTAAGAGATTATATTACCTATCTATTCTAATTAACATAACTAATTTAACTTAATGACAGTATGTTTGTTTAGGCTGAAGTTCCCCTTTAAGAATTATTTTTATTTTTTTGCAGCCTGAGAAGATATGACATTTCAATAGAAGATAGCGGATTACTAAACTTGTCCTTCCTTGGATATTTAACCTGCAAGTTTTATTGCAGCATCTACTACTTTGTATATAATATAAACTATTGTACTGATGACGCTCTCTCTTGTGGTTGAATCTAGGTATTGCAACTCTTCACTAAAATGGTTTTATATATGTTTAAGGCCTCTTGCACAGAATCAGAATCAGAATCAGTTTTATTTCGCCAAGTACAGCAAGAGCCATAATCGGAATTATTTGTGGTACACATGGCATAGACAGATACAACAGCACATACAATTTGAAATGCAGTAATCAGATATACAGAGGAGGCAGCGACGGGGACCAGCTGTCGGCCCGGCAATTATGAGTGCAGGCCGGACTGGGGAAAGTCAGAGTTCAGTGACCGAACGGCCTGGGGAAAGAAGGTGTTCTTCCGCCTGGTGGTTTTGGATGGTATAGTCCTGAAGCGGCGGCCCAACGGGAGGAGCCTGAAGTAGTGGCTGCCAGGGTGAGAGGGGTCACGGGAGATCATGGTGGCCCTCTTACTCAATCTAGCGGAGTGGAGGAGATCAAGAGGTGGAAGAGGAGACCCGATGATTCTCTCTGCATCAGCTATGACCCTCTGCAGTTTATGTTTATCACTGGCCGATGCACCCGCGTACCAAACAATGACTGAGGAGCAGAGGATGGATTCTATGGTGGCGGTATAGAAGCTGGCCAGCAGCTCCCGTGGCATGCCAAATCTCTTCAGTTGGCGCAGGAAGAACAGCCTCTGTTGGGATTTCTTTTGAATTTTAGTGGTGTTCTGCCCCCATTTCAGATTATTGGTGAGAGTCGTGCCAAGGAACCGAACCGATGACACTATAGAAACTTCTGTTCCTCCAATGAGGACAGGCGAGGGGGGGGGAGGGTTCCTCCTGAAGTCTACAACTAGTTCAACAGTCTTTGCAGTGTTGAGAACTAGGTTGTTCTCCCTGCACCAATTGCATATTCTCTCGACCTCGCTCCGGTATTCATGCTCTCCGTTGCTTCCAATTAGGCCAATAATGGTGGTGTCATCCGCAAATTTGATGACCTTCACAGAGTCAGCGGATGAGATACAGTCGTTGGTATAAAGGGAGAACAGTAGAGGTGACAGAACACAGCCTTGTGGAGCCCCAGTATTGGTGGTTCGAATGCTGGAGTAATAGTTGCCGAGCTTCACCTGTTGTGTTCTATTTGTCAGGAAGTCCTTGATCCATGCTCGGAGAGTGGGATCAACTCCGAGCTGTGTCAGATTGGTGATCAGGATGTCAGGGCAGATCGTGTTGAACGCTGAGCTAAAGTCTAGGAACAGGATCCTGGCATAGGAGGCCGGCCTGTCTAAGTGCTCAGTGATGTGTGCCACGCTGACATTGATGGCATCCTCCACGGATCTGTTTGCCCTATATGCAAATTGGAGCGGGTCTAAAAGGGCGTCTGTGGACCTCTTCAGGTGGGCAAGGACCAGCCGCTCGAGGAGCTTCATGATGTTAGAGGTTAGGGCCACTGGGCGGAAGTTATTGTGCTCGGAACTGCCTGTTTTTTTTTTTTTGCATGCATTTCAGATTCCGATTCCGCTTTTTAATCTGTTTTTACATCCGATTCCGATTCAGATTTTTAATCTTAACTGCATGCTGCGTTTTTTGATCCGTTTTTCTGTTGAATGTATTCAAGGAAAATCGGAAACGGAATCGGAATCGGAAACGGAATCGGAATCGGAAAACGGATTTGCAGTGTGCAGGGAGCCTCAATAGCATTACAAAAGCAATTACTGTATCAGACAGCGAATAAACAGCTGAGCATGTATCCATGCATCTTGAAAATATGTATCACTATATTTTTCTTATGCATTTTGTATTTATCTTAAAGTGAACCTGAGGTGAGAGATATGTGAAGGCTGCCATATGTACCGGTATTTCCTTTTAAGCAATACCAGTTGCCTGGATGCCCTGTTGATCCTCTGCCTAAAATTTTCAGGCATAGATCATAGATATGCAGAGCAGGTGTTCTGACAATATTGTCAGAAGAGACGAGACTAGCCACATGCTTGTTTCTGGTGTAATTCATACACTACTGCAGACAAATAGACCAGCTGGGCTGCCAGGAAACTGGTATTGTTTAAAAGGAAATAAATATGGCAGCCTCCATATCACTCTCACCTCGAGTTAACTTTAATATAGGTTATCATGTTTTGGGAAATCTCAGTAATGGCTACTTTTGCCCAATTGCAGACTGCACAGCAGGGGCGTAACTAGAAATCACTGGGCCCCCCCTGCAAAACTTAGAATGCTCGACCCCTCCCCCCCCCCCTCTCGCTTTCTGCACAGGTAAACTGAGAACCAGTTATTCAATTGGCTAGTGCATACTTGAAGGTGTTTTCCCCATGCAAATAAAAACAGACAGCAGTGAAGCACTGCACACATTTTCTCTATCAATTACATTGGCTTTTGTGATAAAACATGCATGTTTACACACATACAGACACACACAGTGTGCAGAAAACACATACAGAAAACTGACAGAGTGAGCTTCTAGCCTCAGCTTATTACATTCACTCTGTCCATCGCTAATGGAGCAGAACTGTCTCTGCAGACTACACTAGACCAGCATCAGTACAGTACAGAGCACTTGGGAAGGGGTGGAGAGGTTGGAGGCTGGGCACTGTACAAAAGAGCATACTGTACACTGAATAGGGACTATCTACAAATCTTTGTCTACAAAACTTTGTATGATTCCTTATCAGTGGCTGAGCAGATGCAGTAGTTAGAACAATTGTGCAGAGAGCAGATAGTTTTTTTCTCTCCGTGCCCTTAGTTGTCAGTCTCTTAGGTCAGGGAAAAGAAACTTCTCCCACAGGGTCCCTGGCGGCTTATGGCCCCCCTGCGGCTGCATCCCTTGCAGGGTCTTTTATTACGCCCCTGCTGCAGAATAGAATAGCCCATGTTTAACCTCTGTGTCTGATTGAATAGAAGGAGCAAGACTTTTGACCCCTCTAACCAGTTACCTCGGTAGTGTAGAGAAACCTGATATGTGAGTGATCATAACAGCATGAAAACAGTAGTGATTGATGAATTTACCTTATTTTCAGATATAGAGGGAAAGGGTTGGAAGGGAATTGTACAGTAAAAAACGATGCAAAAAAAACGCCAAAAATCCCCTTTCAGACATCAGACATGCAGGATTTATTTGGGAACGCATACAGAAGCAGAGTTAGGTTTTCTTATTCACAGTTAGATAACATAGATGAGCCCAAATCATTTTACATTTTTAATCAAAGTACTGTAAATAAAGAGAATGGTACATCAATATTTACCAACAAGATAAATAGATCACAACCTAAAATTCATGGGATTTAACAGAATAATTCTACTTATGGTTTCCTTTATTTTTTTGTCTGGTCCTATCTTAAAGTGTACCAGAGATGAAGTAACTTAAAGTGACTCTGTAACAAAAATTACAAAGTTTTTTCTACCATCCTACAAGTTCCTAAACCTATTCTAATGTGATCTGGCTTGCTGCAGCTCTTTCTACTATAACCATCTCTGTAATAAATCAATGTATCTTTCCCCTGTCAGACTTGTCGGCCTGTGTCTGGAAGGCTGCCAAGTTCTTCAGTGTTGAACTGTTCCTCTATGCACACTCCAGTGTGTGTTTTATTTACATAAGCCAGCAGCTTCTCTGCTATCTTATCAGTGATAGAAGAGAGCTGGATAAAAATCCTCCTCTGGAGGCTGTGAAAGGAGCTGGTCTGTCACATACTAAGGAATTAACGACATAGGCAGAGCTGTCTGCAGGAAGCCTGTAATGTTCAGTGCATGAGAGAAGCTGGGGACAGAAGGTAAACACACACAAGTGATCTCTTGAGATTCAGAAGTAAGGCTGTATACAGCCTGCTTGTGTATGGATGTATTTTCTATGTGTGGACATGCTGTACATCAACCTACTTCCTGTTTTGGTGGCCATTTTGTTTGTTTATAAACAAACTTTTTAAAACAGTTTTTGACTACTTTTAATGCGGCGGGGAGCGGTGAAATTGTGACAGAGGGTAATAGGAGATGTCCCCTAACGCACTGGTATGTTTACTTTTGTGTATTTTAACAATACAGATTCTCTTTAAAGAGAACCAGAGACGAAGCACCCTCATGTATTTTATTACATTTATCAGTGGGAACATGACAGTAAACACCTACCCTGCTTTTAGTTTCATTGTTATCTGCTTAATTAGTCTATTAGCAGCTGTGATAAGAATCCACCGACTATTCAGTCGAGGTTTGACCTGGAATCATTATAGCTGAGTCACTCCACTGTGAAGTGTTTACAAGCCCAAGCCTTCCCCCTCCTGGCTTAGATTTCCTGCATACTGAGAGCTGTGATGACTGGGAGGGGCTGCTCTGCTGAGAGAGAAGCTCTGTGGCTGTAATATGATCCCTGTGTGCTCTGTCTGCATAGATGCTGATCACTGCAGTTTCATTCCTATGAGAGACACTTCCTACAGGCAGTACATCATACCAAAATGAAAGCACACAGATGAGCCTTTCTCATATAGCCTAGATAGCAGCCTAGTCTCATATAGCCTAGACAGCACATCCAGAACAACTCATATAACCCGGAAGGAGAAGGGATATGAGCTGGCGGCCATATTTGATTTTTCCTGGAGCAATAATGGATAAAAAACACTAAAAAAGGCACACCAGAGCGGCAAAATTATCAGGTAGAGCATTTATTCTTTACAAGCTATCAACTGATATGTTTATTTTGTGTGAAACGTTCATCTCTGGTTCCCTTTAAAAGATTTATATATACTTGGGGCTTCCTCCTGTGAAAAATTGTAAAATCTAAAATACTTTTAAACATGCACAAATAAGAAGTATGCTTCTTGCAGAGTAAAATGAGCCATAAATTACCTTTCTCCTATGTTGCTGTCGCTTACTGTTGGTGGTAGAAATCTGACAGAACTAGTCCATCTATTCATTGGGGATTCCCAGTACGGCCTTTATGGCTTATAAAGAAATTCCCTGAAAAAGATTTATACAAAGATACTGGCCAGCCTCCTTGCTCGCTGCACACTTATTTGGCAGTTGGATGGAGCAACTGCCATTCACTAAGTGCTTTTGAAAATAAAGAAAACTGTGAGAACCCCCATGAGCAGATGAGTTAGTTCAAAACCTGTCGGTTCTGTCAGATTTCTAATACCTACTGTAAGTGACAGCAACATAGGAGAGAAGTAATTTATGGCTTATTTTACTTTGGAAGAAACATACTTCTTATTAAACACCTTAACACCTCAATCTTTCATACAATTCACCTCAAAAATCTGTGATAAATGAACCCAATGTGAAATGTTATCATCCACCCCAAACCTCACACAACCCCAGAACTAATATTCCGGAGTCCTAACATTATCTGCACATCTGACTGTCCTTAGATGCCTGCAGTCAGCTGTATTTTGGTTACTTTTTAACATTATGTGCACAGAACGTGTCTGAACGTTTGAAAATGAACAAAGCCACGCGCATACACTATTCAGTGCCCATGCTGTAAAGATGTGATGTCTACTCAGCTTTTGTGTTATTAGTAATCAGCAGATTAACCACTTCACCACTGAGGGGTTTTACCCCCTGACCACCAGAGCAATTTTCACCTTTCAGCGCTCCTTCCATTCATTCGTCTATAACTTTATTATTACTTATCGCAATGAAATGAACTATATCTTGTTTTTTTCGCCACCAATTAGGCTTTCTTTAGGTGGGACATTATGCCAAGAATTATTTTTTTCTAAATGTGTTTTAATGGGAAAATAGGAAAAATGTGGGGAAAAAAAAAATATTTTTCAGTTTTCGGCCATTATAGTTTTTAAATAATGCATGCTACTGTAATTAAAACCCATGAAATTTATGTGCCCTTTTGTCCCGGTTATAAAACCGTTTAAATTATGTCCCTATCACAATGTTTGGCGCCAATATTTCATTTGGAAATAAAGGTGCATTTTTTTCAGTTTTGCGTCCATCCCTAATTACAAGCCCATAGTTTATAAAGTAACAGTGTTTATACCCTCTTGACTTAAATATTTAAAAAGTTCAGTCCCTAAGGTAACTAATTATGTATTTTTTTTAATTGTAAATTTTTGATTTTTTTTTTAATTACAAAAAAAAAAAAAATGGGGAGTGTGGGAGGTAATGAGTTAATTTTGTGTGTAAAAGTCATTTATTTGTATGTGAAAAATGTGTAGGGTGTAGTTTACTATTTGGCCACAAGATGGCCACAGTAACTTTTTGCTTTATTGCGACCTCCAAGCCTCCTTCCGGAAGCTTGGAGGAAGAATAAGGAGGCTGGACACGTGAGTTTCTTCTCACAATGATCGCGCTGCCCATAGGAGAGCAGCGGGTCATTGTGGGGCTTAGATCAACGAACGGGAATGGATTTTCCCGTTCATTGATCTCCGGGCGAGCGGGCGGCGGCGGTTTTACTAGCGGCGGGCGGCGTGTTTACGAGCGGGAGCGCGGACAGCGTCGGGAACGCGGAAAGTACGTGTTTCTCCGTCCCTGGTTTTTAAAGGATGGAAAAAGGGGCGGAGAAATACGTACGCGCGGGGGTAAAGTGGTTAAAGGGACACTTAAGAAAAAAAAAAGGGTGAAATGAGTTTTACTCACCTGGGGCTTCTACCAGCCCCCTGCAGCTGTCCTGTGCCCACGCAGTCTCGCTCGGATCCTCTTGTCCCCGCCGGCAGCTACTTTGGGTTTCAATGACAAAAGACAAACACTTATATAGCGCTTTTCTCCTGGCGGACTCAAAGCGCCAAAGCTGCAGCCACTAGGGCATGCTCTATAGGCAGTAGCAGTGTTAGGGAGACTTGCCTAAGGTCTCCTGCTGAATAGGTGCTGGCTTACTGAACAGGCAGAGCCGAGATTCGAACCCTGGTCTCCCGTGTCAGAGGCAGGGCCCTTAACCATTACACTATCCAGCCACTTACACTATCCAGCCAGTGACAGGCCCGACAGGCCTGGCAACGCAAGTGATTCTTCACGTTCCTGGCCGCAATAGCAGTATAGAGGGCGCTATTGCGGCCAGGTGCACGAAGAATCACTCGCGTTCCCAGGCCTGACGGCGAAAGTGAAAGTGGCTGCCGGCGGGGGACAGGAGGATCCGAACGAGACTGTGTGGGCACCGGACAGCTGCAGGGGGCTGGTAGAAGCCCCAGGTGAGTAAAACTCATTTTTTAATAAAACTTAAGTGACCCTTTAAGCATCTGGTAAAACTGCTACTTGACTGTATCAAAACTTTCTGTTCTGTTTATCAATCTACCGTACATGTCTATCGCATGTTAAAGTTGCTGCCAATTTACCTTCGAGGTTGAGACAAAGTTCACTACCAGACATTTGTTAATTCCAAAGTTAGCTAATCTAAAAATGTGTTCCTCTTGCGAGAGCCCAGTACACTCTAAAGCTAAAACAAATATTAAGCAAATGTTGTGGCAACCCAGTGCTTTGTAATAAAACCATTAAATTAATTTTAAATATAGCCACTATACGTATCTGACTATCTTAACTTATATTCTGTCTTTAAATCAACGTTTTTTAATATAATTTACAGCAGCATCCAGTCTGGCAGCAAGAAGGCTACACCATTCGCCAAACGTTGCTGTATTGCACAGGGCTGTCAAATTAATAGTAGGCTCTTCAGGGCTGGTTCTAGACTCTTTGCTGCTTGAGGCAAGCTCGCGAGGATGCGCCCCTCTCCACACGGATTTGGAATGATTGCACAGCACCCAACAATTTACTTTGCTTCATGTAATGTTCTCACATGATACACTGTAGCTAAACACAATAGCAATGGCTGTCTGTGAGTCTGTGACAAACAAACAAACTGCTCACCCTCAGCCAGTCGGCCATCCTCCATTGCTTCTTTAGTCAGGACAGCAGTGCCACCTCCTCCCTTCTGCTGTGTAAGTCAAATGAAACACTGCTGCTCTCCTGCCTCCCCTCTCCTCACTCACTGTCAGACTCCTCACAAAGCACAACAAGCCGCTTTTCCCCAATGATTACCTCTTCACCTCGCTCGCTCTCCTCTCGCTGCTCCTCCTACTCTGGATGCATGATGTCAGGAAACAAAACTGAAAAGTCAAAAACGCTCGACCCCCTACCAATTCAACCAATGGGTGCAGGATCTGGGAAGCCAGGCCAATCCATGAGTATGTACAGAAGGATCCGCAAACCAAGCAGTGGTAGAAGACGCTGGTATTCTTTATTCAACAATACCACATGGCAGAATGCAATAAAATCACAAGGTTCAACTGACGCGTGTCGGGCTTACAATCTGCCCTTAGTCATAGTTGGAAGTGAACCTGCAAGGGGAGGGCTTTATGTAGGTGGGGGGAGAGAAAGTTCCACCCTAAACCCCAACCAGCCCTCGCCTTAAAGGGAACATTACAAATATGTACATAATAAAAATATATCGTTTAATTTAAAAGAAAACATAATCATTGTAAATACAGAATGTAATATGTAAATATAACCAATTTGTAGTTAATAGCAGACATTGAAGAAAGCTAAAAGCTAAAAAGTAATGTAAAAAGTTACCACTAGAAAAGACACTAGAACCTGAAGATCATATATAGTGACCTATTGCGCATAGGAGAGAAAAAGTGGGATAGGGGGGAGGGGGAGGGAGAGGGATGAGAATAAATAGACCAATGGTATATGTAGAGTGAAGAGGAGGGGAGGGGAGGAAAAGGGGGAGGGGGAAAGGCCCCAGAAAAAAGGGCAAATACACAAATTCAACAATCGTAGACTAGGTTTAAATCCCAGCGTGTGTTAAGGCCCTTGGGAGTACGAGTGTCCAAAGTATGAATCCAATAGGCTTCTCGTCTTAGGAGCAATTTGTGGATATCCCCACGTCTTTTAGGATTGACTATACGTTCTACCCGTTGGAAAGTAAAGGAAGAAAGGTTGCGCCCGTGGACAATTTCAAAGTGCTTAGAAACTGCCGACTTTTTAAAGGTTTTCCAGTTAGTGCCACAGTAATGCTCCGCAATGCGAGCTCTCAAGTTGCGAGTGGTGCATCCCACGTATTGTAGGCGGCAAGAGGTGCAAGAAATAACATAAATGACGCACCTCGTGTCGCAAATAACATATTGTTTAATGGGGAGACTATTACAAGTCGCAAAAGAGAGAATGGAGGAACCCTTCTTGTGGCACTGGCAGTAATTGCACGTTGAAAACCCACATGGGTATGATCCCACCGTGGCAAGCCAAGTGGGGGTACGGGACGAGAGGGCAGATTGATAATGATAATTCGGGGTTCTACCTCCAGAGATGCGGAGCTTCCATGGGGGCTAAATTTTCCCCCTCCCTGGCCAATCTTTACATGGGCTGGTGGGAGGAGCTCCGCATCTTTGGGGATGAGAACCCCTTTGCCTCCCATATCATCTGGTATGGCAGGTTTATAGATGATTTGCTTCTAGTGTGGGGGGGTCCTCCCGGCCTCCTCGAGGGTTTTCTGGCATATGTCAACTGTAATGAATTGAATCTCAGCTTTACGATTAGCCACCATTATACACATATCGATTATTTGGATTTAACTCTGACTGGAGACGTTGCGCTCCATAGAGTCTCTACTAAGACTTTCCGTAAACCTACAGCAGGCAACTCCATACTCCTTGCCAGTTCTTGTCATCCGAAGCACACTATCAATGCCATTCCCACAGGTGAATTCACTCGGGCTGCTCGTAATTGTTCCAGCCCTGAGGAGTTGCAACAGGAGTGTGACTTAGTTGAGAACAGATTGAGACAAAGAGGATACACTAATAAACAGTTAGCCTGGGGGCGCTCTAAGGGCACAGGGAGACCGCGCAGCGAACTCTTAACCATTAGGAACCGGGGTGGGGACCGCGATGACAGGGTTACTTTTGTCACGGAATACAGCCTTGAATTTAACAAAATCACAAATATTGTGAGGAAATATCTTCCAGTGCTGAATTCCGATTGCAAATTCAGAGCCATTTTGAAACAGGGTTGTCGTTTTTCTGCCAGACGGGCACGCACTTTAGGGTCCATTCTTTCCCCTAGTCATTATCAATCTGCCCTCTTGTCCCGTACCCCCACTTGGCTTGCCACGGTGGGATCATACCCATGTGGGTTTTCAACGTGCAATTACTGCCAGTGCCACAAGAAGGGTTCCTCCATTCTCTCTTTTGCGACTGGTAATAGTCTCCCCATTAAACAATATGTTATTTGCGACACGAGGTGCGTCATTTATGTTATTTCTTGCACCTCTTGCCGCCTACAATACGTGGGATGCACCACTCGCAACTTGAGAGCTCGCATTGCGGAGCATTACTGTGGCACTAACTGGAAAACCTTTAAAAAGTCGGCAGTTTCTAAGCACTTTGAAATTGTCTACGGGCGCAACCTTTCTTCCTTTACTTTCCAAGGGGTAGAACGTATAGTCAATCCTAAAAGAGGTGGGGATATCCACAAATTGCTCCTAAGACGAGAAGCCTATTGGATTCATACTTTGGACACTCGTACTCCCAAGGGCCTTAACACACGCTGGGATTTAAACCTAGTCTACGATTGTTGAATTTGTGTATTTGCCCTTTTTTCTGGGGCCTTTCCCCCTCCCCCTTTTCCTCCCCTCCCCTCCTCTTCCCTCTACATATACCATTGGTCTATTTATTCTCATCCCTCTCCCTCCCCCTCCCCCCTATCCCACTTTTTCTCTCCTATGCGCAATAGGTCACTATATATGATCTTCAGGTTCTAGTGTCTTTTCTAGTGGTGACTTTTTACATTACTTTTTAGCTTTTAGCTTTCTTCAATGTCTGCTATTAACTACAAATTGGTTATATTTACATATTACATTCTGTATTTACAATGATTATGTTTTCTTTTAAATTAAACAATATATTTTTATTATGTACATATTTGTAATGTTCCCTTTAAGGCGAGGGCTGGTTGGGGTTTAGGGTGGAACTTTCTCTCCCCCCACCTACATAAAGCCCTCCCCTTGCAGGTTCACTTCTAACTATGACTAAGGGCAGATTGTAAGCCCGACACGCGTCAGTTGAACCTTGTGATTTTATTGCATTCTGCCATGTGGAATTGTTGAATAAAGAATACCAGCGTCTTCTACCACTGCTTGGTTTGATGTCAGGAAACACACAGTACAAACATGCTGCTCCTGTAATCTCCCGCACCTGATGCAAATGTTTCACCTTGCTTCATGAGAGAGCAAGCCCTGAGGCTCTTGTTTAATTGTGAGGAGAACTAAATTACAACTCTTAAAGAGTACCTAAATTATAAATTACAGTTTGATTTAAACCTACTGAGTTGCCAAGATATATTAAATCACACATAATAAAGTATGATTTTCTCACCCGAAGGATTCCACATATGAGTTTAAAATCCCCACCCCCTATCTGAAGTTGGGCCCTGGCAATTTTTGTTTGTTTCCTAACCATGGGCGCAAAGGATACTGGGGGATTTATGTCATGACTCCACTCCCCCATGTCTTGGTTCCAGACCACAAGCACTGTGAAAGGAGATGTAATCTGATCCAGGCAGGCAGAGATCTGGGATAAGAATTATATCATGCTGTCTCAGATTTCTTATCTTTACAATCACTCTTATCTGCCTCTGCTCTGTTTCTTACTTCTTCCCAAAAGCGCTGTACACAAACAAGCCTGTCTCTTATAATCTCATCCATCCAGCCCAAAATCTGTACAGAGCATGTGCGGGATTTCACAGGCATATTTGCATGACTGGGAGGGCACAAGGCTGGAGGGGAGGACACAATGCTGTGAGTGTACTTGCAAGGCATCTGCATGAGGAGAAAGATGGAGGTGCTACTACAGATATAAAGGATCCATCTGAAAATGGCGCCTGCGAATAATGGCGCACGGTGTTGCTGCTAATCCGTTTGCCGCTTATCGCTATATAAAGCCTTATTGTTTTTTAAGGTTAAAGTCTTATTGTTATTTAGCGTTAAAGCCTTATCGTTATTTAGCGTTAAAACACAGAACCCTCTCTGTACCTATCCCTAACCACTAAATCCCCCTGGTAGTGCCTAACCCTAACCACCCCCCTGGTGGTGCCTAACCCTAAGACCCCCCTGGTGGTGCCTAACCCTAAGAACCCCCTGGCAGTGCCTAACCCTAAGACCCCCTGGTGGTGCCTAACCCTAAGACCCCCCTGGCGGTGCCTAACCCTAAGACCCCCCCTGGCAGTGCCTAACCCTAAGACCCCCTGGTGGTGCCTAACCCCAAGACCCCCCTGGTGGTACCTAACCCTAAGACCCCCCTGGTGGTGCCTAACCCTAAGACCCCCCTGGTGGTGCCTAACCCTAAGACCCCCCTGGCAGTGCCTAACCCTAAGACCCCCTGGTGGTGCCTAACCCTAAGACCCCCCTGGCGGTGCCTAACCCTAAGACCCCCCTGGCAGTGCCTAACCCTAAGACCCCCTGGTGGTGCCTAACCCCAAGACCCCCCTGGTGGTACCTAACCCTAAGACCCCCCTGGTGGTGCCTAACCCTAAGACCCCCTGGTGGTGCCTAACCCTAAGACCCCCCTGGCGGTGCCTAACCCTAAGACCCCCTGGTGGTGCCTAACCCCAAGACCCCCCTGGTGGTGCCTAACCCCAAGACCCCCCTGGTGGGGCCTAACCCTAAGACCCCCTGGTGGTGCCTAACCCTAAGACCCCCCTGGTGGTGCCTAACCCTAAGACTCCCCTGGTGGTGCCTAACCCTAAGACCCCCTGGTGGTGCCTAACCCTAAGACCCCCCCTGGTGGTGCCTAACCCTAAGACCCCTCTGGTGGTGCCTAACCCTAAGACCCCCTGGTGGTGCCTAACCCTAAGACCCCCCTGGTGGTGCCTAACCCTAAGACCCCCCTGGTGGTGCCTAACCCTAAGTACCCCCTGGTGGTGCCTAACCCTAAGACCCTCCTGGTGGTGCCTAACCCTAACCACCCCCTGGTGGTGCCTAACCCTAAGACCCCCCTGGTGGTGCCTAACCCTAAGACCCCCCTGCTGGTGCCTAACCTAAAGACCCCCCTTGTGGTGCCTAACCCTAAGACCCCCCTGGTGGTACCTAATCCTAAGACCCCCCTGATGGTGCCTAACCCTAAGACCCCCCCCCCCCAGTGGTGCCTAACCCTAACCTTGACAGTGTTACATTAAATCCATTCACCGTTTTGCAGTTAAATGACGTCTGCAGTTTGGCTTATGTTGGGCGCTATTGATAAATAATGTTGCTGTGCACAATAACGTCTGCTGTTTGGCAAATGAACGGCACTATTGATAAATAACGTTAGTGTGTGCCGTTTTTTCTTCTTTTTTCCCTGTGCGCCATTATTATGCAGTACTAACGATAAATAGCGATAAGCGTATCTTTTTTATGCATAAGCGCTGTGCGCCATTATTCACTGATCCGGATATAAATGTGTCTGTTCTAGACACTAGGATGTACCAGATGTAAACTTTGTATGTTCATCTAGCTGCACAGTACATATACTACATATATGTATTGCCATTCAACTTCTTTTGACCCGAAGTAGTCTTTAAGGTGTAGGTCTTAAAGGACAACTATTGTAAAAAAATGATTTTTACAATACATATATGTAAATGTACATTTCTTCCAGGGTAAAATGCACTATACATTACTTTTTTCTATGTTGTTGGCACTTACAGTAAGCAGTGAAAGTCTTACAGATCTGACAAGTTTTGGACTACCCATCTCCTCATGGGGGATTTGCAGTTATTTTTTTATATACAAAAGCACCTACTGAACTGCAGTTCATCGGTCCAACTGCCAAAATACTGCGCAAACGGGTTGGGAAGCAGAATTGCACACAAGTTTATAGCAGTGAAAGATGCCAGGGACATCGGAGTCAGTCCCGTTACTGGAGAAAAAGGTAAGTGCACAGAGCTTCTTTGGCAGCTGTCATTTGTGACTCAGCTATCTCATCCACAGGACTAGCTGTTCTAGATAACAAATCTTTTGGCAGAAAAGATATTTCACCTAAACTACATTTCAACTGTGCATTAATTGCTTGTAGTTTAGATTTAATCTTTACTTGTAATCAAGCAGTACAACTAAAAGAATAAAGAGCAATCCTAAGTCATGCAAATAAGGGCTTAATGCATTCCTAGAAATATTACAGACATTCTTTTGTTGAATAATACATAAGGCTGTAGCCTGTTTCGATAGCTCTGACTTTTACTCACAAACAAATGTGCTCTTGCATTGACCTGAGATAAGGACAGATGCTGAACAATGTGGCCAAATAAGACAAATACTAGCATTAACTCCCTGCGCTCAATCATACAGGGCATAGACCTGAATCCTATTGAGATGGTGTGGCATGACCTTAAAAAGGCGGTTCATGCTAGAAAACCCTCAAATAAAGCTCAATTACAACAATTCTGCAAAGATGAGTGGGCCAAGATTCCTCCAGAGCGCTGTAAGAGACTTGTTGCAAGTTATCGCAAATGCTTGATTGCAGTTATTGCTGCTAAGGGTGGCCCAACCAGTTATTAGGTTCAGGGGGCAATTTCTTTTTCACACAGGGCCATGTAGGTTTTGAGTTTTTTTCTCACTAAATAATAAAAACCATCATTTAAAACTGCATTTTGTGTTCAATTATGTTATCTTTGACTAATAGTTAACGGTTTTTGATGAGCAGAAACATTTAAGTGTGACAAACATGCAAAAGAATAAGAAATCAGGAAGGGGGCAAATAGTTTTTCACACCACTGTAATATTGTCTGCCCAGGAGCACCCAGAGCTCTTTGACAAAAAACAACATCCTCAGAACAGTGACCTGCACTATTGCAAGTCAAGGCTGGCGCACACCAAGAGCGCTTCTGAGCGCTTTTAAAAATGCTAGCGCTTGGTTAATGTATTTTAATGGGATGGATCACCAGAGCGATGTGATTTTTTTTTCCCAAACGCAAACACGGGTCCTGCAGCATTTCTGCTGATTTCTGAGGCAATTCAGCCTCAATGTTCAGTTTCGGAAAGTGGAAAATCACTCTGAAAAACACTCGATCAGAGCGATTTTCCAAGCATTTTTGTTACAGAAGCTGTTCAGTTCCAGCTCTTCTGTAACAAAAAAGAAAAAATGCTACACCAAAACGCTCCAAACATTGGTAGGCATGATTAAGAAAAAATCTAGGCACATGACTAGAAACACTTTGAAAAATCACTTCAAAATGTGCTGAGCATTTGCAATTACGCTAGCACTTTTTGGTGTGCACTGGCCCTTAGTTTGGGACAATATCACCAAGCAGTTCCTCAAGGACTATGATATATGAACTACTAAACACACTCCCAAAACCCTCCCAAGTACATCCTTATGTGGCAACTTACAAATGAAATAAAATGGTCTATTCTTCCACTAAGATGGATGAACTTAATGTATCCAAAGTGGTAAACACACCGGCCCTGTAATGTAATGAATATAATAGTGGAAGGGAGCAGTGAATTCCTTGTCATTATTGTGCATTAGTCCATGACTGGACAAGTTGGACATTTTTGCCCAGCAGTCTTTGCAGGAAGGCTTAGAGCCAATGTAATGCCAATATTCTTTATTCATTATCCAGGAAGAAACATTTATACTTTGTATTTTATTATCTGACTTTCTTTTGTTGCCAGAATCACACATTGTTAAATAAAAGCATGTGACTTGCACAACATGCCCCAATGGTCACCAGAACAAGTACAGGTCACATTTCCTAGGGCAGCTTGTCACATATTTGCTAAGAATAAATATTCATATAAAAAAATGTAAAGTGTTCAGAATTGTACATTCTGAAATTAAAGCTAAACCCCATGCAGAGATCTAAACATGGATAGAAATACAGTATTTGTGAAATGCCATGCCTAGTAAAATATATGTTATGCTCTGCATCCAGTCCTGTGATTCAGACAGCCCAGCCAGCATGTAAAACAGAATAAGCACGTTTGTCTCATTTTCTGTCTACCCTCTGCAGTAGTGCAGTGTCTCATGGACAAAGCCCCCAGAGCAGGCAATGGGCGTCCGCTAGCTGTGTAAGTTTAGGCGCTGCTATAGGAGCCTATTGAAATATCGACATAATGGGTAATTTGGGTGCTGGTACAGCCCACACATGGGTTAGTGTTAGTTGTCAGGTAGGAAGCCTATGGGTGGAGGGGGGGATGGGTTAGTTGTAAGGTAGGAAGTTTGTGCAGGGGAGGGGTTAGGGATAGGTGTCAGGGAGGGAGGGTTTTGTGTAAGAGTAGGCTTAAGTATAGCCATAGTAAAATATTGGTATTTACGGTAATTATGATATTTTACACTTTAATAGTAAAATATCAGTATTAATTACCAATATTTTAGTATTGGGATAACTGTGCGCCCAAATTCCCATGTGCCTTTTTTTGATGTACGCCAAAGCCCCTCCCCCAGTTCAGGTCAGATCATCTAACCAATGGGTTCATCATTCTGTTTTTTTCTGTAAATCTGGATTCCATTGACCAGTATTAGGATGAGGATTAGTTGCATGCTTAGCCTGACACTAGTCTATGGAGCAGACTGCATTTGATGGGCCTTTTTACATGATTGGAAGGTGTTCAAAGTCACTCATTTGACAAGAAAATGCTGAAACCCCCCCCCCCCTTTTTTTTTTCTCTCTGGCACTCAACTGAATGAGAGTGTAAGGAAAGAGTGAAGGCAAACTTTTCCGGCAGAGTTGATTTAGTACAATAGGGTTGACTCCTGCAAAACATGGAGAATTTACTAAATGTTTGACACTAACCCTTTAACCCTTCCTTCATACCTGAAAGGCTGACTCGGCTGAGAGAAGTCTCTAGCATCTCATCTAACCCTGTAACTGAGCTCAGCTTCTTCTTCGTACAAGGCTTTGCAGCCCAATTTTCTCCTTTATATAAAACTGTTTTTTATAATCTTTACAAAGCATAAACAGTAAGATGAACCCATAGAAAACATATCATAAACCATAGCATATCAGTGTATATACAGTCAACATTGATGACGATTATAAAAACTGTGTTAGGATAAAAATTTCTCAAAACAGGTATAGGAACAAAACATCACACCAGATCGCTAGACAGTATTAATCTCCATAAAAATAAATGTGAAAAAATAACATCCCCCCCCCCCCCCCGGTTAAGATACACATGGACTACGCTACCTAAAGATCAAGGTGATATGGCGGTACCTAATCTACGGTTGTATCATGTCGCTTCACTGCTAGTGAACGTAGTGGATAGGCATCGCCATGCACAATTAAAAAGATGGGTGCAGATGGAACAGGATTTAACTACCTTCTCTTTATCTAATGTGCCATGGTCGTTTGGAGGTCCTGTCGTACCCGCCTCAGCATACCGCTAGTTGATACCATTCTCAAACTGTTTTGTAAGCTAAATAAAACCTCATCTCTATCTCCATGGCCGTCTCCTATGATTCTTCGCTTGACAATCCAGGTTTCCTCTTTGGACTGAATAGACGGGCTTTTAAAAGCTGGAGTACTGGACAACCTGTACGAGCCCTCCATCTACTGGAAGGGGGCAAATGGCTAAATGTTAATGCAATTCAGTCTAAATTACACCTTTGTTGCCTAGATCCTTGCTCCCTCTTACAGTTCCAAGATTTCCTACTCAGTTTAGGGGATAAAATGAGCTTGTCAAGAGATATTACTCCCTTTGAGAAGCTTTGCAATGGCGTTGGTTATGCCCCGAAAGGAGTGTCTCTGATCTACTCCTTGCTTATCTCAAATCCTGATGCCACCTCTCTCCCGAGGACTAAGTGGGAGGCCATATTGAATTATATCTTCTCTGACTCTCAGTGGCGTAGGGTACCTATCATGGCGCATAAATCCTCCATTTCTGCTCACATTCAGGAGTCAGGATACAAACTCCTTACCCAATGGTACTATACAGACTCCACAAGATGTTTCCGAACTCCAGCACTCTTTGCTGGCGTTGCTCAGCACATACGAGCGATATATTGCACATTTTTGGAGTTGTCTGACTCTTGTTTCCTTTTGGAACACAGTTAAAGCTATCATGACAAAAGTAACAGGAGTGGAGGCTTCTACTGACCCTGCTTATTATCTCCTACATAATTCTCCACGCAGACTAGGAAAATATAAAAAGTCTCTTTCTAAACACTTGATTAACGAGAACCCGAGGTGGGTTTGAAGAATATTATCTGCATACAGAGGCTGGATCTGCCTATACAGCCCAGCCTCTGTTGCTATCCCAAACCCCTCTAAGGTCCCCCTGCACTCTACAATCCCTCATAAATCACAGCCACGCTGCTGACAAACAGCTTGTCAGAGCTGGCTGTGTTTATCTCTATAATGTCAGTCTGCTGCTCTTCCCGCCTCCTGCAGAACTCCAGTCCCCGCTTGCATCCCTTCCCTCCCTGCTGATTGGAGGGAAGGGACGGGGGCAGGGACCGGAGCTATGCAGGAGGCGGGGGAGCAGCTGAGACTGACACTACAGATGTAAACACAGCCTCACAGCATGGCTGTGATTTATGAGGGATTGCAGAGTGCAGGAGGACCTTAGTGGGGTTTGAGATAACAACAGAGGCTGGGCTGTATAGGCAGATCCAGCCTCTGTATGCAGATAACATTCTTTAAACACACCTCGGGTTCTCTTTAACGCAGCCAGGATTATGATTCCTCGCCACTGGACGTCAACTCAGCCTCCCACTATAGCAGAGTGGTTGCATGAAATCAACTATATCAGGCAATTGGAGGATTTGACACACTCCATATATTATAGAAATTAAGTCTATAAACACACACATGGAGACCCTGGTTCGAATTTGAAGAGTCAGAATAATATAAGCAGCTTGCGAATCCCCCTGTCTCAAGTTAGCTATGCCATCCCTCCTGACGTTGTTGTAGCTTCATTCCCTCTTGATCGCTATGAGTCCTCCAGGATGTCTGGTGGAAATAGGCTTGCCATGCCCTTGCTCCTTCTTTTCCTCTACTATTTCTTTCTCCTCTTGTTTGTCTTGTTTTGTCTTCTGTTCTTGTTGAATAATAGGCTCGCTCAGGCTATGACTTGTGCCCAACGCTCCTTTAGCCTTTGAGGATATTCCTAGATGGGTGGTCCCCAGGTATAGGATCCCTCTGGGCCCTGGGTTCCCCCGCGAGAATTGTTGATCGCTCTTCATCTCTCTATGGGCTCCTAGTTTTACACACGGGGGCAGACGTGTGGTCTTTAAGTTTATGCTATCCTGGTTTTCCTGCATTGTTATCATTATTATTATTGCCTGTTCTATATCACTTACAATAGTGTGATGTTACCTGTATTGTGTATTATGTCATGATTACTTTGATCAGTGCCTCTGGTCGTCACTGCCGCTTCTTTATTATCAAAAAAACCTTTTCTTTATATTCTGCAACGTCATACAATTATCTTGTTACATGTTTCTTACATATGTTGAAACTATATAAATAAATAATCTTTAAAATAAATAAATAAATACATGTGAAATCTGGGTACTAGAACATTCTGGCATAGTCCTTTAACCACTTTTCATCCAGACCTTGTTTCCCCATCTGGACCAGAGCTGTTTTGACATTTTAGCTATGTCCCTATTTAATCAGCACATCACTACTTATGACACCTAATGAAATATATATATATATTTTTAGGACTAAATGACCTTTCAATGTATGACATGTTTTCCCTCAAACAATTTTGTTTTCTATTTCTATATATATTTTCTATATCTTTTTTTATTAGGAAAAAAAGGAAAAAAATAGAAAAAAAAACATTATTTCTCAGTTTTACCAATTCCAGTTTAAAAATAAAAATCCCTTCTTTAGATAAAAAGTTTGTTTGGCTAATTGTACTGTTTATCACAAAACTTAGATTACATTCCTGTCACAATTTATGCTGAAGAAATGTGATTCTGAAATAATGCTGCAGTGTGTATTTGTCACTATGAACTGAGAAAATAAAAGTATTTTTAATGGTAAAAATCAATCTTAAGCTGGCCACTAATGGACCAATTTCTAGCGAAAAATCGTTCGATCCATCCGAAATTCTAGGTCAGCAGTGATCGAATTGCCAGTAAATAATCTCCGTTAATGGTTATGATCAATTATGAACGAGTGGAAAAAAAGTCGTCCGACTGAATTTTCGTGGAACGAAATTTTGAATTTTAAAGACGATCGTGATCGATAGATAGCAAAGATTGGTTCGTTGATGGTGTGGTGAACGATTTTTCTTCTGATCAGAATTTCTGATCGCTCAAACGATTTTTCGCTAGAAAATTGGACCATTAGTGGCCACCTTTAGTGGCTCAGGTAAGATTTTGCACAGGAGCAAGCACAATCATGCACAGCTGTGCTTCAGCTACACAAATTATATGTACGTCCTCGTGGCTTAGATGAAGTCACAGAGAACGTAGATATACTGTAGTGGTGGAAAAAGTGGTTAAACACAAAGTAGCTTATTTGATCTAAGAAAGCAAATCAACAAGAAATTCACCACTAAGCAACTGTGGAAATGTAAATCACAACAGAGTAGATGTCCATACTAGCTCAGACAAAACAGGTGGATGATATGAAGAGCGGGAGAAAAAAAGAATCCCAGTCTTCCCTTTTATGTAAGCAGGGGAGTACTTCTGCTGCCACTACATAATTGGCTGCTGTGCAGAGGCAAACCACTTGAATGAGGCATTATGGGGGCAGTCATCCATGTAGGTTTCAAAATCTGTAGAAAACATTCAAAAAATACATTTTTAGTTGAAAAATGTGTAATATTTAAGCCGTGGACATCACTGATATACCCTCATCCAGTGTCCACCACAAACCAAAACCTTCACCTGAAGCTGGCTGCATCTTTGGATCTACAACATGATGACGGCATCCAGTGTTGATAAAGCCATTCCTAAATGCAGCCAGTTGGTGAGTCGGGCATAGGATTAGGCTGCCCGTAAAGGAAATCTTAAGCTAAAAAAGAAAAAACAGTTTAACTTAACCAGGGCTTCTTGTAGCCCCCTGGAGTCATACTGTGCCCACGATGTGCTTCTGAGTCCCTCTGGCCAGCAGCGGCAACCTCCGCAAAGCTGGCCTGTCACCACCAGTCGCCGGCTACTGTGCATGCGTGTCCCGCGAGCTGCATGCCTCCTCATCACACTCAATGCGGCTGAGAGCATTCTGTACATGTGCAGTATGCAAAAATTGCTGTCGTGCACACACAGAGCGCTCCCAGAAGTGGGAGCACGATCAGGGTGCACGCGACTCGGTGCCACACTGCGCAGTAGGCAGTGACTGATGGCCATGGTCAAGCTTCATGGGAGTCACTGCTGCTGGCCGGAGGAACTCAGAAGTAGAGATGGGCTTTCGAGTTGAAAGCCACTCGAATTTGAAATTGTAATGAGGCTTGATTAAGGCAAGTGTGAGCATGGGAGACGAGGGGCTACTTACCCAGAAGTCCGTCGGGCTCCTATGTGTATCACTCTACTCACGTTTCACGACTCACTAACACACTTCCTCCTTCCGGCTTGAAAGAGGAAGTGCATCCCATAGGTCGCGTGCAAGTGGAGTGATACGCATAGGAGCCCAATGGACTTCTGGGTAAGTAACCCCTCGTCTCTCATGCTCACATCTGCCTTAATCAAGTCTCATTACAGTTTCAAATTCGAGTGGCTTTCAACTCAAAGCCCATCTCTGCTCAGAAGTGCGTTGTGGCCACAGCATAACTCCAGGGGGCTGCAAGAAGCACCAGGTAAGTTAAACTGTTTTCTGGGGCTTAAATCTCCCTTCAAAGCATACCTGGATTTCCATGAAGAAATAAACATAAGTACTTACCAATCCTACATATAACTTGCCCGTGTTTACTTTTTTCATAGCAGAGGTTAATAAATCAGTGCTGTTGGCCTCTTTACTGAATATTTAAGCATGGTTGAAATTGGTGCTCCATTCAAATGTATGGATTTCTCATTTCTGAAGACTGATCCACTGCCATAAAGTACTGGAGCCAAGTGACTTACAGGAATTTGCAAGGGAGCTTTTCTAGGAGCCTGGAGTACCCCTTTAATTCTTTCACTTGCTCACAGCATCCATAACCAACGTATTTCCTAGTCCTGTTGTTTGTGACCACACATTGCTCAATATAGTGCAGCTGGGTGATCTTACTGGAATATATATTTACTTTGTCTTTTGCCAGCACACTGGACTTTGCTGGGAAACTCCAGAGTGAGGTCTGTGTTTTGATCACTTTTTGTACTCTATAAATGCAAGGGGCTCACTAGGCTGTAACCATTACACAAGCACAATGAAGCTCTTAGCAATATGCCTGCTGTGCTTATTGTATGTTTTATGTGTGGTGGGAAAAGAACGAGAATACTTCATTGGAGTTCGAGAAATGAATTGGGATTATGCTCCAAGCGGCAAGAATATCATTTCAGGAAAATCCATTGAGGAGGATGAGTAAGTTACATTTCTGACCATTTTGCTATGAACAAGTACTGGTACATCCATTCAGGATACAGGAATCAGAAGATACAAAACGAAATGAACTTGTCACACAAGTAGCAAATAATCATATTTTCTTATTAGTTTCTGATAATGAAAAGTGGAATGTAAAAGGTTGGTACAGAGCAGGACAGAATGCTGGTCCTTGCAAGATACCCATTATGATGGGCAGCACCATGGCATAGAGGTTGGCACACTTGCCTTGCAGCACTGGGTCCCTGGTTCAAATTCCAGCCAGGGCACTATCTACATGGAGTTTGTATGTTCTCCCCATGTCTGCGTGTGTTTCCTTTGGGCACTCCGGTTTCCTCCCACATCCCAAAAACATACAGATAAGTTACTTTGCTTCTCCCTAAATTGGCCCTAGCCCAGGGGTGTCAAACTCAAATACAAAGTGGTCCTCCCTTCCTTCCTTCCCTTTAAACTTTTCCCTGGTGTCTAGAGGTCCCCCCCCCCCCCCCATGCAGTGTTTAGTGCTTTCCCCCTACCTCTCCCATATAACTTTCCTGGTGATCTAGGGCTTCACATCCAATATAGCTTCCCTAGGTCTAGAGTGGGCCAAACATAATGCAAAGTGGGGAAACCACTTGGGGGCCAAATTTAATGGCTCTGAGGGCCAGATTTGGCCTGCAGGCCGGAGTTTGGCATGTATGCCCTAGCCTTTGATACATACACTGCACAATACATACATAGACAAATGACTATGGTAGGGATTAGATTGTGAGCCCCTCAGAGGGACAGTTAAGTGACAAGATAATACTGTATATACTCTGTACAGCGATGCAATAATAATTAAGCATAGGGCACACAATGCAATTTTCCATCAGAGTGACGGTTGAATCAATTATTTCCGACAGTCCGATGTGATTTCTGATTCATTTTGTAAAAAATTGATCAGAAAATCGATCAGAAAAAAGATCGGAAATCTGATGGAAAATATTATCGTGTGTACCAAGCACAGGGCCGGATTTACTATAAGGCACTGTAAGCATGTGCCTACAGGCGCCTGATGATGGAAAGGCGGCTCAGACCCCTTCCCCTAGTGCCTCCCTCCTTCCCTATGCAGAATCTGGCTACCTAATGATAAGGGACACTTGTAGCTACTTATGACGGGCAAGGGAAGTAAGGTAGAAGTGACAGATGGGCCAGCCAGCGGTGCAGTTAAGCGGGGGGGTTGTAGGTTCATGGAGGGTGAAGTCCAGGGTGCCAGGTCAGCTATTATTTAGAAGACTGAGCAAAAGCTTAATTTCTAATTTGACAATAATGATAGTTATCCTGTACTATGCTTTATGCAAACATGCATATTATTTTCTAACTACATATAACAAAAAAATGTACAGTATATTCTGGCGTACAAGATTACTTTTTAACCCTTGAAAATCATCTGGAAAGTCAGGGGTCGTCTTATACGCCGGATGTCATTGATGCCGGGTGATACGCCCTATCTTGTTACCGCCTCTCAAATCTCGCTGCTGAGGACTGTAGTGAAGCAGCGCAGGCACACATGTGCGAGATCTGAGAGGCAGAGAAGGAGGTAAATAGGATACAAGGGTGGGCCAGACGGGTGAAGAGGCGTGTTTTATTGGCACAGCACAATCTATTTTTCCATACCGCTCTGATAAACAGCTAGACAAGGAGAACTGACCAATCCACTTAGGGAGTGTTGACCAGTCCATTCAGTCAATCGCCTGTAAACTGTTATATACTGGGTAGCACATACAGTACAGCACCAGTGTCTTTTCATACATAGCACCAGTATATGAATTTTTTTTAAATTTGGTTTGCATGGGAAGAGGGGATGTTTTATATGGCGAGTATATCCCAAACTCTATATTTTAATTGGAAAAGTTGGAGGGTCGTCTTATACGCCCAGTTGTCTTATACGCCAGAATATACGATATATATTATAATCTTGTATGTTGTGTAGTCAGCTTATTCTGCAATTCAAGAGCAAAAACATTCAACCTCCATGAAACCACAGCGTCCCTTCATGACACCTCTCTGTTCTGAAACAACAGCATAAACCTGAACCGTCATTGGTTGTTATCACAATATGTTCAAATTCCACTTTGTATTTAGTTTGCTTTAGCATGTTTCAGCACCTTGAGAATAACGGTTGAAGCTTCCCATCTTTAGTCTCATGGAAAAAGTGGGGGGCGCATATGGGGGTCTTAAAGCACCCTTGAAATGAGAGGAATGTGGAGGCTGACATATTTATTTCCTTTTCAATAATGCAGATTGCTTGGTTGTCCGGCTGATCCTCTGCCTCCAAGGTGGCCACTAACGGTCCAATTACTAGCGAAAAATCGTTTGAGCGATCAGAAATTCTGATTGGACAAAAAATCGTTCACTACACCATCAACTAACCAATCACTGCATCCTATCTATCACGACCAACAAGAAAATCCAAATTTTGGTTAGACGAAAATTCAATCAGACAATTGTTTTTATAATCGTTCATTATCGATTGTGCCCATCAACTGAGATTATTTACAACCAATCCGATTCGAATTTCTGATCGCTCGAACGATTTTTCGCTAGAAATTGGACCGTTAGTGGCCAGCTTAATACTCTCAGCCATAGACCCCGAACAAGCATGCAGATCAGATCTTTCTGATTGAAGTCTGACTAGCTTAGCTGCATGCTTGTTTCAGGAGTGTGATTCAGACACTATTGCAGCCAAAGAGAAAGGTGGAACTGCCAGGCAACTGGTATTGTTTAAAAAGAAATATGGCTGCCACCATATGCCTCTCACTTCTGGTTTCACCTTTGCCATTGCTATAAAAAAAAAAAAGAAATCAGCTACCATGAAAAACTGTGTCAAACCTTCATATCATTCACAATTATTGCTGAATTCTTCTTATGCGGCTGTGATAGTTGATAGTTTTATGTTATAATCTGCAACTCTTTTTCAGGCAGGCCAGCATCTTTTTACAAGGTGGTCCCAACAGAATAGGGAGAGTCTATAAGAAAGCTGTATACATGCAATATACAGATGGCTCATACACAACGGAAATAGAGAAACCAGCCTGGCTGGGCCTCCTGGGCCCCATCATAAGAGCAGAAGTTGGTGACGTTGTAATTATTCATTTTAAGAACTTTGCATCCAGACCATACAGTTTACATCCGCATGGAGTACACTACTCAAAGGAGAATGAAGGTAATCCAATGTATCCACATATTTCTGATACAGTATATTACAGCATAGCAGCATTACTAGTGAATCTGATCATCAAACCTAAAAGAAAAATAAACTTATGAGAAAAAATAATTGTATGTGTAGTGCAGCTAAGAAATAGAACATTAGTAGCAAAAAAAAGTCTCATGTTGTTTTCCAGTACAGGAAGAGTTAAAAAAAAAACTTAATTTGTTATCTATGCAAAAGAGCTTCTCTGAGCTGTGTGTAACACAGTCCTGTTTTCTGAAGCACTTAAACAGCCAAGGAGAAGCAGTGAGAGACAGCTTGATATAAAGATTTACTTTTGCTCACTCCCAGACAGCACTGGAAAACTTCAAGGGGGCCAAATACTTTTGCAAATCACTGTATATAGTCTGCAGACTGCCAGTCAGCCAATAGGAGGTAAATACATTACACCTAGTCTGCAGTACTTAATTGAGCAGAGGCTGAGCAGTTCAGCCAATTGTTGGAGAGGGTTCAGTTGCATACAGAAAAGGGCTATATGACCAGCAGGGGACACCAACGTGCAGGAAACTCCTTCTCATCTGCCCCCCTCCTAACTAAACTGACTAGGAGGGGGGCAGATGAGAGTGAGTTTCCTGCACGCTGGTGCCTCCTGCTGGTCATGGTCATATAGCCCTTGTCTATATGCGACTGAACCCTCTCCAGCGATTGGCTGAATTGCTCAGCCTATGCTCAATTAAGTACTGCAGACTAGGTGTAATGTATTTGCACATCCTATTGGCTGCCTGGCAGTCTGCAGACTAAATAAGTGGCAGAGTGCTGTGCAGGAGTGAGCAATCCTTTTGTGTTTGGTAAGTTGAAGGTGTGGTAGGGGTTAGTTCCTGGTGGTGGCAGCTCCGGGGCTCACCTGCACTCCCCTATTGTGTTACATGCTGGTTTGGGGGTTCCGAGCAGTGGCAGTGCTCGGGGCCCCCGTCTGTCATGTGCACTAGTGTTTGCATATAAAGATTTACTGCAAGAGAGTTCAAAGGGTCATTATTTCTGCTTTGTTCTTTAGCTTAAAAGACAGTGTGGTTTCTAAACTGCAAATATGACAGAACGATGCAATTTTATAAACAAAAAAAAGCTGTATAGCTGAAAATAAAAATATCAGACTCCTTTCTTTGCTGCTAATGTTCTATTCATTATCTGTACTACACATACAATTCATTACATCTTAAGTTTTTTTCCGCTTCAGGTTTGCATTAACTTTGTCCCTCCCTGCTCTTCAGTTCTCCCTTTCAGATCTCATGTATAGGTCTGAATGAATATATTTATGATTTAACATCTGCATGTGTTTTTATGCTACATGTGGCTAAATGATTTCACTGTTTATTTTGAAGTGCAGGGTGCTGGTATTGCTACTGCTGGAGATCCTGGACACATACCCTGAATCTCTAGCAGTGGTATCCTGATACTTCCACAAAACTAAATTGTTCCTCTACACTACAGAATCTGTTATGTGTGGCCAGTTATACAGGAAGGAGTGCTACTGCATATAATCACTGCACACACCAACGCTGTCTGATATCCACAGGTGATGCAGAGTGATATGTGCTGTGCTGCGTCACCCAACTTTGTTAGTGTAATCCAGGCAGTAGTGATGGTCATGTCTAGGAGAACTCATGGAGAAGCATGTGATCAGTTTGGTCAGGTGATTGATATAGACTCTGATTTGCTAGCCATGATCATGTGCTAAAGCAGGATGCTAAATCAGAACTTCACAAATCTATCAGCTGATCAAACAAATCATATGCTTCTCCATGAGTTCCTCTAGACATAACCATCGCTACCAGGCATGTGGGAAGATGGAAGATGGGGGCATAATGGAAGAGTTGTTGGTGCACCACTAACCATCAGGAACAATGGGGGGACCCTCTCCCTAGTATATATATATATATATATATATATATATATATATATATATATATATATATATATATATATATATATATACATATATAGGGTACGGGGCACCGAAACAGTGAATAATAGTGTTTTGGAGAGGGGATATTGTCTTATATTTTTTTGGGGGGGGGCATACCATACATAATTATGTTTGGGGGCACTGCCTTATTTTATTTTGGGTGGCACTACATGATTATTTTTGGTTGAACAGTATAATGGTTTTTAAAGGGAATCTGAAGTGAAAATAAACGTATGATATAATGAATGGTATGTGTAGTACAGCTAAGAAAAAGAACATTAGTAGCAAAGACATGAGTCTAATGTTGTTTCCAGTGCACGAAGAGTTAAAAAAAACTGCACTTATTATCTATGCAAAAGATCTTCTCTGAGCTCTGTAACCAATCTTGATTGGCTACAGTGCTATTTTCTGAAGCACTTATACAACAAAGATAACATTTTACTGCAGGGAAGTTCAGAAGGTCATTAGCTCTGCTCTGTTTCATAGTTTTAATCACAGTGTGTAGTTTGTAAACTGCAAATATTAGAGAATGATGTAATGTTATGAATAAAAAAATATAAATAACTGAAAATAAAAATATGAAACTCTTTTATTTGCTACTAATGTTCTATTTCTTAGCTGTACTACACATACAATTCATCATATCATTTTTTTTTTGCTTCAGTGTCACAAGGGAATATTGACCAATTGTTTTGTTGTGGGTTTTATGCTGCCTATTTATGTTATTTGGATAATATGCTGCCTAATTATGTTGTTTGAGGGATATGGTACCTAAGTATGATATGTAAGGGGATATCCTGCCTATTTTTGTTATTTGGATGGATATCATGCCTATTGGTATTGTTTGGGAGTTTAATTTGCCTATTTATGTTATTTGGGGACAGCATATTGTTTCTTTACTATCATTATGTTATGTTACATTTTTACTAACTGTATGAATTACTAGTTCTTGCCATTCAAGGTACTTCATGTAAAATAGCCAGGGAAGTTATTTTTTATTATAAAACGTAAAAGTAAAAAAAATCAGATGGGAATAAATACTAAGAACTTTTTTGAGAAAATCAAAAAAACAATTCAGTCCTATTGACTTGGAAATGCATGAAGTCTTATGGAAAGTAATTTGGTTATGTCTGCAGGTGCATTATATCCAGACAAGACATCTGGGGCACTCAAGAAAGATGACGCCATCAAGCCGGGCGAAAAATATACTTACAAATGGAGTGTTGTGGCAGATCACGGTCCACTCAAAATGGATGAAGATTGTATCCTCAGAGTATACCACTCACACCTTGATGGCCCCAGGGATGTTTATTCTGGAGTTGTGGGCCCTATGATTATCTGCAAGGAAGGTAAGCAATAATTAAATCCATTGTTATATACATATGTATGTACACAGTGATACAGACACAAGCACAACTGACCTACTACTGGTTTCCTCTGCCCAACAGCCAGGGGTCCTATAAGCAAGTGGGACATTATGATCACCCCACCCACGGCAAGTGTAGTTACAAAAAACATCTGATTTGGAGGATGGACCCCTGTAATGGAGGGAAAGAAAAAGTAAAAGGGGCAGGAAGTGAGGGTTAGTCACTCAGTTAAAGAGAACCAGAGATCGCCCATGATAAAGTTATTTTACTTACCCGGGGCTTCCTCCAGCCCCATAACCACAGATGCGTCCCTTGCTGTCCTCCCGAGTGCCTCTGTTCGTCCCCAATCAGCCCCAGTAACTGGCTCAGTCGTCTCCATTCTGGGTCAGTCTGGGTCTTCTGTGCATGCGCATAAGACGCCGGCTGACGTCACTGAGCCAGATACCGGGGCTATTTGCCGCTAAACAGAGGACCGTGGGAGGACGGTGAGGGATGCATCAATGCTTATGGGAATGGAGGAAGCCCCGGGTAAGTAAAAACATTTTATTATGGGAGATCTCTGGTTCTCTTTAAGAACAGTGCTGGTAATAGAAAAATACATAACACTACATAACGGTATTTTTTTAAAGTTTTGGCTGGAGTAATATTTTTTTTTTTTTTTTAAAGATTCTTTTATTTTCAAAAAGAGCATAAAAACAGCAGTATAAACAGTTATCAAAGGTAAGAACAACTCTTAAGAAAAAAAATAAAGCTTTACATGACATGTAATGCATAATACAGTTGCAAAGTAGCCGAAGTGTAAAGTTATGGTGGTAGAGGTGTCAACCAGCACACCTCTATATGTTTACACGTAGGTGAGTATAATTACCTCTGAGACTAGGAGGGTGTATTGCCTATTATTAAAAAGATGACAAGGTGTTGAGGCAAACGTCCGGTAGAACCCACATGTCTGACAGGAGGGGCTGAGTACTATTATGACTTCCCTGGGCCCAAAGGGGTCAAACACCAGGGAGTCAGTTGTAGCAAAGAAAGTGTGAGCCAGACAGATGGGAGTCCACATCAGCGGCCTCTCAGAGTAAGAGGGGGATGTTAAGCTCCATGCCATTGAATTGGGCACCTATGTTAAACATAACCCTTTAGAGCCTATCAAAAAGATAGAGGAAAAGAGGACAGAATAGACAGAAAGAAGAGAAAGAAGGATAAAAAGAAGAATTCAGCTAGGATGCAAGGACGTCCGGTGGTGAACCCAGGGAGAAGTTGGGAATTGGGCACTCTCCTACGTCAGAGGGAGGAGACTGGTGCAAGAACTGCCTAGTCAGCGGCACTGATAGTGGTCAGACATTTAATCATTTAAAAGAGAGTGGTTTGAAATTCAAACCACCCAAACCAGGTTTTCCAAAACTGCTCACGTCTATCATGTAGAGTGGCCGTGAGGTCTTCCATCTGTTGTATCTGATCTACCAGTTTGAGCCATTCTCCAACAGTAGGAGAGTCTGTAGACTTCCAGTGCCTGGCCACCAGGGATCTAGCTGCATTAACGAGATGTCTAGTAAGAGTTTTTTTATACTTTCTGATGGGCCAGGTATTGTGGTGAAGGAGGAAGAAGGCTGGTGAATCAGGTGGGAGGAAGTCGGTTAGTTCATGCATAGCACTTCTGATGTCGGACCAAAACTGTGATATTTTGTTACAAGACCAGAAAATATGTAGCAAGGTACCTATTTCCTGTCCACACCTCCAGCATAAATTAGTAATATTGGGGAACATGGCGTGTAGGCGTGAGGGAGTCAAATACCATCTTGTGAGAATTTTGTATCCCGATTCCTGAACTTTAGATGAAATGGATGATTTATGGGCAAAAACCAATATCTTATCCCACTGTTTATCGCTAAACGTAATCCCGAGATCTTGTTCCCACTTATTTCTAAATGGGTCTGATGGGGAAGTAGAGTCGTTTAATAAAGAGTACATCAAAGAGATGGTACCTTGTAACTGTCCCTCACTCTGGCAAGTTCTTTCGAAGATGGTGATGGGCCTATTAAAGCTAGTTTTAGGGCCTTGCGATAGAATAAAGTGTTTGAACTGTGCCCAGCTCCAATCGTCCAGTCCCTGGGAACCCAGAGTCTGTCTTAATGTTTGGAGTTGTACCCACTCCCCACCCTCCAAGAGATGATGAGCTCTCAGAACTGGTCCTCCTCGCCAAGCTGGATAGCTTCTGGAGGGAAGACCCGGCAGGAAAGACGGATTACCGAGGATGGGAAGGAGCGGAGTGGGCCAAGGGGATAGTAGAGGTAGTTTTCTATATTTAGCTAAGGTGGTGAGAGTATGCGCGATGAGAGACTTTTCTGGTTCTAGGACTCTTGGAGACTGCTCCGTCCATGGGATAAGTTTAAGGCGGTCGCCCATTATTTCTTCTTTCATTTTCACCCATCGTTTATAGTCTGCATGCCTGTGCCAGTCTAAGGTTCTAATTAAAACTGCCGCTGCATAGTATAGTTGGGGATCAGGCACAGCAATTCCCCCCAGTTCTTTGGGTGCCGTTTGGATTCGGTATTTCAGTCTATGTTTACAGCCATTCCAGATAAATTTAGAGAAAGTTTGGGTCACTGATTTAAAAAATGTGGCTGGGATAGGAATAGGAAGGGTTTGGAATAAATAAAGCAGGCGTGGCATAATTGTCATTTTTATAATATTAGACCTCCCAAACCAAGAAAACTGCGATTTGTTCCAGTTTTGAAGATCTTGCTTAATTCTTTCCAGAGCCGGTATGAAGTTATTAGTAACTAAATCTTTCGGGTCTGGCGTGATGTGCAACCCTAAATATTTCAAATACCCAGAGGGCCATCTAAAAGGGAAATTACCTTTGATGGAGGATTTGAGAGCATCTGAGAGGAGGACTCCCAGCGCTTCACTCTTATCGTAATTGATTGACATGTTTGAAAGGCTTCCATACTCCCGGAATTCCAAGAGAAGGTTAGGGAGAGAGATATGAAGATTGGTTAAGTAAAATAGCATGTCGTCCGCATATGCGGCCACTTTATGTTGGGATCTCGGGAAATCTACCCCCTTAATATCTGGGTTGTTACGGATTGTGCAGAGGAAGGGTTCAAGGGATAGGGCGAATATGAGTGGGGATAGCGGGCATCCCTGGCGAGTACCATTATGGATGTTAAAGGACTCTGATAAGACTCAGTTGGCTTTAACTTTAGCATTGGGACCAGTGTAGAGTGCCAAGATCCTTTTTCTCATCATCCCTCCCAGGCCTATGTGACGCAGGGTGCCCTCTATGAAGTCCCAGTCCACCCTGTCAAAGGCCTTCTCGGCATCTGTTGAGAGAAGCAGAGTGGGGGTGGACCGGGACCTCACCCAGTGCAAAACATCAAGAGTGCGGATGGTATTATCCCTCGCCTCGCGGCCAGGGATAAATCCCACTTGATCTAGGTGAATTAGCTTGGGGAGCAAGGGAGCAAGTCTGTTAGCCAGCATTTTGGAGTATACCTTGAGATCCACGTTCAGCAGGGATATGGGTCTGTAACTCTGGCATTGGGCCGGGTCCTTCCCATCCTTGTGTAGGACTGTGATATGGGATTCTAGCATCTGAGGTGAGAACCAGTTCTGCTCTAAAGGTAGATTTGTGATTATATTAAAGGCCCTTAACAAGTGAGGGGAGATTAGTTGCCGGAGTTCTTTTATAGTAGTCTACCGAATACCCATCTGGGCCTGGTGCCTTCCCCGTGGGCATCTGAGAGAGAGCAACCCCCAGCTCGTCCTCCGAGAAAGGCTCCTCGAGGTCATTAGCTTCTGTGGCAGACAGGTGAGGCATCTGAGAGTTTTTTAAATAAGAGTCAATTTTACCACGTTTGTCCGCTATTTGGAGATTAGCCAAGTGTGGAGGGAGATTATACAGGCCTGAGTAATAATCCTTGAAAATTCTTGAGATGTCATTATACTCATGATGCAGAGTAGAGGATTTGTCTTTAATACAGGAAATGTAGTTGGAGGATTGTTGAGACTTCAAAGCCCTAGCTAGCATAGATCCACATTTATTACCCTATTCATAGTATGACCTGCTGCATCTTTCTGCTGCGCATTTTGCCTTATGGAAGAGTAAGGATCTAAGGCGATCTCTCTCTTTTGATAGCTCAGATAAAGTAGATGAGGACAGGCCCCCCTTGTGTTGTGACTCAAGCTCTTTAATATGTGTTAGAGAGTCTTGTATGTCTTTTTCCCTTTCTCTTTTACGCCGGGCACCCTCACGTATCAGTAAGCCCCGGACAAAACATTTATGCGTTTCCCATATTATCATAGGGGACATGTCCTCATGCACATTCAGCTGAAAAAAATTCCTCTACTTCGCTTTTGATCTTTTGTAAAAATTGCTCATCTTGTAACAGGGAGTTATTGATCCGCCAAGTGGGTGGTCTAGTTTTATTATTTCCCAATGACAATTCGACCCACACCAGAGCGTGGTCCAAAAGCGTCATGTTACCAATGCCTGTTGAGGCCGACGCTGACAGTAGATTGTGGGACACAAAGATGTAATCGATTCTGGTGTAGGAGTTGTGCGGAAAAGAGAAGAAGGTATAATCCTTCTGCAAGGGATTGTGTAGTCTCCACACATCAACCAGCTGAGTGTCATGCAAAAGGGTTTTACATTTGCGTAAGAGTTTTTTGGACATAGGATATCTCTGGGAGGACGAGTCCAGGGCCGGCTCAAGAGTCAGATTTAAATCGCCTCCAAGAATGATGCTGCCCTCTGCAAAAGAACTCAATTTAGAGAGGAAGTTTTGGAGAAAGGTCACCTGCTGAGTGTTGGAAGCATAAAAAGAACCAATCGTGACCTTTTGATTGTAAAGAATGCCCTTTATCAGATTAAAACGGCCCAGCTTGTCTCCAAATTCCTCAATAAATGTGAAGGGAGTGTCTTTAGCAATAAGGATAGCAGTACCCTTAGTTTTTGAGTCTTGAGGGGAACTAAAGAAGGCTGATTTTTAATATCTGCTATACAGCTTAGGGGGGGAGGGGCCTTTAAAGTGTGTTTCCTGCAGGCAGACAAAATTAGCTCTTTCCTTGTGGACCAAATTTAACACAGCAGACCTCTTTTCCGGAATGTTTAAGCCCCTGACGTTTAAGGAGAGCACCTTAACTGATTGATTGATCATTTGAACAACGCCCCAGGCACCCCCCCCCCCCCCCCCCCCCCGGACCATCCAAGCCACAATTCCAGCCAAATTAACCTAGCATAAAGAGAGTAAGCAAAAAGAGAAAAAAGAGAAAGTAGAAAGAGACAGAACATCTTAAGATAATGTGTAACAAACCACAGTAATTGCGTAGAAGGTATGTTTTCCCATACCTTCTTGTCACTAGGCCCTAGATAGGCCTGTGCAAGGACATAGAAGTCCACACTTTCCGAGAAACCAATAGGTTAACGGAAACGGGGTGGCAAATCGCCCTGGGGTAAAAGAGTCCACACCATGGTTGGTAGTGGGATCTTCGCTCCCGTTACCCCGTGTGCCAGCATAACATATCACAGAATCGAATTTCCAGATAACCTTAAAAAAGAGAGAAAACAAAGAAAAGGAACAAGTGCAATATTTGAGAACAGTTTATAACCCCTATTGCATGAAACTATAATTCCCATGAATATGGCGTCACTCATGACCTGTTCCCCCCCCCCAGTCCCCACCCCACCAGAAAACAGCCCAAGATATGTAGTATAGTACCCATGTTTCAAACCCACTACCCTTAGAGAAAAGACCCCCAAAAACAGCTAAACAGCTAAAGTGTCCCTTTCAACCGTATCTGTAGGCAGAGGGCCGTGAGTATGGTGTCATAAGCATCATTTTCATAATAGAGATGAAGAGCCCTGAATGGTAGGGCTCCGCGTCCCCCCCCCCCCCCCCCAGGAGGCTAGGAACTTATGCCCGCACCCCCCAGGCCATCAAACCATCCCCCAAGAATAGATTAAAGCAATAAGGCATTGTCAGCACCTTTACCAATGCATTGCAGATGGAAGCTGAGTCACGTTAATGGCAGTCCAATATGCTAGCAAACCCTGAAAGCACAGTACTTGGAGGCATGGGTAGTAAGGGTCCTGGGTAGAATGTACGCTGGGAGGGGGGCACGGAGAACCATCATTACATCCGGGGGGAGAGAGGGGGTAGCAGGCCGGCGACACCGGGCCCCACCGCCTCCACGCCTCCTAGAAAGGACACCATAAGCCAGATAGGTAACAAATCCTTTTAACAAGAGTCTAGCAAAAGAGGGCCCGCATGAAACATGTGAAATAAAGGGGATCAAGGTAGGGGCACCACAATTTCCTTCAAGGGTCGGGCGGGAAAGAGTTATAGTCAGTTCGGAACGGGGGGACGCAGTATGATGAGCTGGCTTAGTCCATCTTCTCTCCCGTAGTGGGAGCCTAGCAGGATAATGGAGTAATATTTTTAAAGTAGAGCAGTAGTATTTTTTAAATATATGGTACCGGTATATCCTAGGCTCTATAAATCGAGACATTTAGGTATGATTTACTAAGGCAAAATATAGGAGTTGCCTTATATGCGAGTCAGACCTAAATTTTGACTCACAAACGATGTGCCTCTCTCTACTCTATGCTGAATTCCTGCAGGAGGGCACTGTATTCTCTTCCCCCCCTTCTGTAAACAGATTGGCAATGGCAAATATTTCTCTGCCCCTCCCGATCCATCCCCTCCCCCTCCGCCAGGGTGCCACGCCTCTCTCTCCCCCATTCCATAATCACAATTGCAGAGCGGACCACAGCAGAAGCAATATTACCTGTTCTACCTCTGGGCCCTGTGTCCTCTGATCTCCTCTTCATTCATGTCAATGAGCATGCAATAGCATCTCTCCGGCTCTGGTGTCATGTGACTCCCGTTGCCACAGGACACCGAGAGCTGGAGAGAAGCTATTGCACTCTAACCAGCATGAGCGAAAAAGAGAGCAGAGGACACAGCGTATAGGGGTGGAACAGGACATATCACTGCTGCTGCGGCCCGCTCTGCAATTGTGGAAATAATGGAATGGGGGGGAGAGAGGAAGGCGGGCACCCTGGCTGGGGGTGTATCGAGGGGGTATAGAAATATTTGCCACCGCCGCTCTATTTATAGGAGGGGTAATGAATGTACAGTGCGCTCCTGCAGCAATTCTTCATAGGGGAGAGAGCATGGTACTAGTTATAACTGGGGAACTGGAAGGGTTAATATCTGCACGTGGGGACCAGGAGGGGTTAATGATTGCAATTCTTTATGCAGTGCAGTCACTTACGGCTCCTGGTTCCAGTGTAGCCATTAACCCCTCCCGTTCCTCAAGTACAGCATGTAACACTCCTGATCCCCACTTGTAGTCATTGGCCTGACTCATACTTGAGGGTTTGTTTTTTTAAACCCAGCTGAAGAGGCTCAAATACTGGGGTCGACTTATACACGAGGTGGACTTGTATTTAATCATATACAGTATTTAGTAACTGGTGGAAGAGACATTTAAACTACATAAGGTTTATTTTGTGGTATGATATTGAACTGCAGGTGCCTTGGATGGAATAAAGAAGGACACGACTAAAAGAACAAAACAAGAAAAGCCTGAGGAATTCATTCTGATGTTCTCTGTGATTGATGAAAATCTTAGTTGGTACATAGATGATAATATCAACACTCACACCACTCCCTCCCTGGTGAATAAAGAAGACGAGGAGTTTCTGGAGAGCAATAAAATGCACTGTAAGGCTACTGACAAATATATTATTGCATATAAGACAATGTCTACAGACCGTATAAAGTTTGCTTTACATTTCCAAAACTATTTTTGAGTTAATTGTGATTACTGTTGTCTGTCTGACACTAGAGCATTTTATAGGATGAGAGCGGCATAAGAGGTGACCTGAAGCCATTTGTGTGGCTTTATCTTCTGATTACTTGGCACTGTTAGGCCCGGTTTACTTTAGCGTTACAAAACGGTCCGTTCCAGATCAGATGGTAACAGATCCATTGTTAAACCATGGATCTGTTCACATTCGTCCGTTCGAATAGATCCGTTCCACACGATCCGTTGAACAGACCGCAAGTTTCCTCCTGCAGCAATTTTTTAAGCACTGCATTGGGGGCAATTATAAAATGGAACACTAGTGAAGAAACGGACCATTCTAAGGAGAATAATCCACTCTGGGGATGAGTATGTGGGTAGACAGAATGGAAGCAGCTGAGCTGAGTGGCAACAGAGTGAAAGCGGATCTGAGCGACCGGTAATCAGATCTGTTTTCATGGATCTGTTTGCCATTAAATTGCCAGTGTGAATCGGGCCTTAGTGTCAGCACTGGAGCAGTCAGGGAAATGTATCACAGTGTATTGCCTGCAAACGACCAACAGTTTCATCCCAAACCATAATTTCACCTTACTATTCTTCTCTCCGTGCCCTAACCACCCACTCTTAACAAGCACCTAATACTAGCCTTCTCCAAACCATAAACTACAGGAAAAAAAAATATTACCAAATTAAGTGGCCCAGCAATGAAATCTATGAAACCAAGAATCTCTAAAGAATGCAGTTAACCACTTTGTGCCTCAAAGAACAAGGCCAAAGCTGCAAGATTACTGTGGGATCTCAATACATACTGCTTCGGCAATAAAGAGGTTTTGGCCTAACTATGTGTTGTGATTCATTCAAAATTACATGAATGGAATGCCTCAGTAAGAGGCCACAACTGGTTTGTAGAGGATAACCTATTCTGCAGGAATGCAACCCTATATCATGTAGGAGTGGAAGGATCAAAGAAAGCACCTTGGACTTATTGAAGTTCAGTGGAGTAGCGAATCAGAGGTTATGACCATATCAGGGTCTCTGGACTAGAGGGACCCAGTTGGGCTCCTTCAACCACTTTATTTGCTCCTCATTAGTGCTATGCTGGTAGCAATCACTTCTATATGTGCTTAAATAGTGATAACCATTAACACGTTTTTTTTCTCCCCTGCATTGACATGTCTGACACTGCAGCTGTCCTTGGCAGGTTCTGGTGCTCCATATAAATTGTTATGTGAAAAGTACTTGAGGGGGCCCAAATAAAACCTGCATGGGGGTCCATCTATGGCCTCTCACCTGCACCACTGCTTGGGATGGTGGCACAAAACAGGTATCAAGATCCTTATCATAATATTATTGAATGCAATCCGTCCATTGACATTACACATATGTATGATGGATCTCCCATCCAATCGTTTGTCAGCAGCAACTCACCAGACACAGTGAAAGGATGCTTACTCCTCAGTGTTATGATATTCTCTGGCTTTTCTAACCCGGTACTGCATGCACTTCTGTACCAAGAGCGTTTTATTAAAGTCCATTCCAACAGGTTTTTTCTCTGTTACAGCTATAAATGGATACATGTTTGGGAACCTTCCAGGAATTTCTGTATGTGACGACACACATGTGAGGTGGTATCTGTTTGGCATGGGGAATGAGGTGGATGTACACTCAGCCTACTTCCATGGTCAGGTGTTAACACATCAGCACTTGCGTGTAGATACCATCAGTCTCTTCCCTGCAACTATGACCCAATCTTCAATGGTAACTCAGAACCCTGGCAAGTGGCTTCTCAGCTGTCAAGTTAATGACCACTTAGAAGGTAGTGCGTTTTTTTTTATTTTTTTTGGTTTATTTTGCTTGTTTGTTTTTGTTGCTTATTGTTGTTGTTTTTTTGGTTAAGAGCTAGAGGTTGTTCTACAAGTTGATGTAAAGTGGTTATTATAGTAAGATGTAGCTTGATTTTCCTTCATAGGTGGCATGCAGGCAATCTACGAGGTAAAGAATTGCACAAAACAAAGTCACAGCCGGCGTGCTACAAGGGTTAGGCATTATTACATTGCAGCAGAAGAAATAATTTGGAACTATGGACCAAGCTCAATGAATAATTTCACTGGACAAAAGCTGGACGATCCTGACAGGTAGTGCGATGTTCTATCTTAGATATATATATCTCTACCAACAATACTTGCTGAATCTTTGCTAGACATCTATGTGTTGACCATATTTTATTACCGGACAAGTTCCTGTATATTCACCTATTTACTTGCCTTCATGTTTTCATCAAGAGAACGTATATACAGTATATATTTATGAGTGTTCAACAGTAGTGATCACGTCCTGCTTTAGCACATGACAGTAGATGAAAGCCTTACAAATCTATCAACTGGTCAAAGTGATGGCTCTCTGTGAGTTCTCCTACACCCAAGAAATACTACCTGGGAGTGGAAACAATCCCTTAGTGACAGACAGTATCTCTATATATAAAACCCCTGTGTCCCTGTGTCTTTTGGCATGTGCTGCAAGCGGGTGGCTGTTGGGACAGGTGGAGGACATGGCCTGGGGGCGGACATGTGTGGGCGAGTGCGTGGGCGCACAGGAACGTGTCACAGTGCGCGCATGCGGGTATGCAGCGCGAGCGTACGTGCTCATGCGCACTGACCTGCGGTGGCAACAGGAGCAGGTTGGGAGGGGGGTTTTGAGCAGAGGCCTAGTGCCCTTAATTGTAATGGGCCTTGGGTCTAGTATATAGATAAAGATAATAGAAGTACTGAAAATCAGTTTTATCCTGAAGAAATAGCTTAGTCTGACACACTGCACCATATGCATATAACTTTTTCTTCCCTAGGAGATATATTTTCATCTTCTATTTAAAATATCTTTTCAGCACTTTGCAACTGAAAAAGTACCTAAAACAAGGTGAAAAAGTACAATCAGAATTATTTTGAGTGTTTTCTTGCTTGCTGGTGGCTTAACCTCTTGACGACCAGCTAATGCCGATTGGCGTAAACTGGTCGTCTGCGGGTTACCATGGAAACCTTTCCATGTCAGTTCACGGAGGGTGTCTCCGTGAACAGCCGGAGAGCCGCCGATCGCGGCAAAATGTAAACAGGCGGGGAAAAAATCCCCGCTGTTTACATCATACGGCGCTGCTGCGCAGCAGCGCCATAAGGCAGATCGGCGATCCCTGGCCTCTGATTGGCCGGGGATCGCCGGCATATGATAGGCTGAAGCCTATCCTTCAATGCGCAGGACGGAAATCCGTCCTGCGCAGCTCACAGGGGGAAAGAGAGGGAGAGAGCTGGAGAGATGGCGGAGAACGCTGCGGAGGGGGGCTTTGAAGAGCCCCCCCCCCCGCTAAGCAACTGCAGCCGGCGGCGATCAGACTCCCCCAGCAGGACATCCCCCTAGTGGGGAAAAAAGGGGGGTAGTCTGATCGCCCTGATGCACTCCTGATCGGTGCTGCGGGCTGTAGAGCCCACGCAGCACCGATCAATAAAAAATCCCCTGGTCGGGAAGTGGTTTTAAAAGACATTCTAGTGACAGATTTGAAAATATCACCTAGGAGAAAACTCAGGAGAAAAAGTGAATTGCAAATGAGCAAGTGAATTGAACATTTTCTCCTAGGTGTTTTTTTCCCCACCTCAGGGGCCATATGCAATTCTCTTTTTCACCTGAGTTTTCACCTAGGAGATAATTTTTCATCTTTGATTTTAAATAACTTTTCAGTACTTTTCAATTAAAAAAGTACCAAAAAGTTGGTGAAAAAAACTATCAAACTTATTTTAATAATTTTCTTGCCTTCTGGAGGCTTAAAAGGCATTTTATTGACAAGTTTAAAAATCTCACCCAGGAGAAAACTCAGTAGAAAAAGTGAATTGCATATGGCCCCAGCTCTCATACTCAGAATATTTTTATAATACATTTGCACCTACATTTTGGTACTTTTTTCAGTTGCAGAGTGTTGAAAAGTTATTTTAAACAGGATGAAAATGTATCTCCTAGGATTAAATTTAGAAGAAAAGGTGAATTGAATAAGGACTACTTTGTATTTATTGAATACCTATGGAATTCAGCAGCTTTCCAGGAAGCTATTGTTAAATATAGCTCATGTTTAACCAGTTATTTCTGGTTTATAGAAGGAAGACACAGCTTGCCGCACACATTTTAAATAGGCACTGCACAATTTTGGTGCAGGGTGAAGCTGAAAGACGGCTTACCCTTGCGCCTGTTGAAAGTCCAGGGTGGTGTTAATGCTATTCCCTCTCTGAGTTGTCTCGCAACTCCAGGTAGGAGGCGGGGTTGGGGGGGGTGGGGTTGGTGGACATAACTTGGGCAACGGCTATTGCCAGCAGAGAAGTTACCACTTTTTTTCTAATTTGAGCACAGGCAATCGCCAACGCCCAAATTAATCACTGAGGACCGCTATAGCGGTAATTTACATTATGGTCTAAGCCCCACCCAAATCATCGGCACAGCTTTGTGCCAAAATTAGCCATCTAGAGCTTTTTTTTCATAAAAGTACATAGCTGAGGTGCTCTGTACCATGAATAGTTCTTCCCAATCAAAGCAATGGCAAACAAGTGCATCCCACAAAAGATGTTCTTGGTGTTTAACAGTATGATTTTTCCCATATTTCAAGTGAATCAGCAACATTTTTTGAGCAAAGTGACCAAAGAATTGGAGGATCGTACAAGAAAGCAGTGTACAAGGAATACATGGATGGAACTTTCACTAAGCAGAAACCAAAATCTGAAGAAGAAAAGCACTTGGGGATTTTGGGTAAGTGCTCTATGATTGATTTGTAGTGGCTGGATAGTGATAGTGTAATGGGCTCTGCCTCTGACACAGGAGACTTGGGTTTGAATCTTCATGATTTGTAGTTACACCCCTGAGCTAAGTATTATCCAATAAATCAAAGGACAGCTGTACACATGCTAGATTGTCAAGATAACCATAACAAATGACTGTCATCAAAAAGTGAGCCCAATGAATTGTTATTACAGCCCTGGCTTTACACTGTCACAAGAGGCAATAAGCATATTTGATTTGCACTAGATTACTATACAATGCTTATTTTACTGTTTGGGAGAAAAATAAAACTTACTAATAACTGAAATAGAATGTTGTGTGGAGTTACACTTTAATTTTGCTCCTTTTCCCCACGTCGGTTGCCTGAGAGCTGTACTGGACTCTTCTATTTCATAAAATATCCTGGTAAAACTATGTACGCACTTAAGGTGCCCATTTACTCTTTCCACTCCTCTTTTAGACAATGTGGCATTTTCCACTTCAGCACCAATGTTAGACAAAGTCCGACACAGAAAGACCTGGCTGCCACTAGGGGAGCCAATGGCTGGATCTAGTTCGGCACAGCACCAGCCTCTTTAGGTCAATGTGACTAAGTTCAACACTTTAATCAACACCAGCCCCATGCTGTGCCTTGAAATCAGAGCATCCACAAGGCAACCTAGGCAGGTGCCTGGGGCCTAGTAGGTGGGAAGGGGCCCACGAGCCTCGTTCTCTGACCTTTCTACACTTCAATTTACCAAAACTACCACAAGGTCTTTGGTTGCCTGGGGCCCCTGTTACACCTTAATCCACCTCTGCTCATAATATAAATATTATGTGTGCACAGATCTAGTCTTGCACAGGGTCAGGCTATTTTTGTCAAAGTGTAGGACAAAGTTCCCTTCATGGCCAAGCTGCACCATTTAAAGGGGAACTGAAGTAAGAGGTATACAGAGACTGCCATATTTATTTCCTTTTAATCAATACCAGTTGCCTATATTTATACCAATAAGCAGCGCTCAGAGCCTCTAATCAAAAACAGTACTGTGTAACCTGGTATGGATTGACTAGCAGTACCAAGTCCACTTTTATCAATGAGGTAAATGTCCAGGTTCCTTTGTCAGTTGTTCACATAGGGCCAACGCATCACATGTAAAAAGAGAAATAGAAGACCAATAGTGTAACTCCGTCAATCTATGGAATCCACCACCAATTCTTATGGTCAATCGGCCGTGGGATTAGAATTAAGATTGCACCTCTGGTGAGCACCCTGACACTCCCCCAAAATGTCCTCACTCACCCCGCAATCCTCTAATACTCTCCGGAGGCAGGATTGATCATGTGGGGGAAATATAAATCCACTATCAGTCAGATCAGCCGCACCACTCTATAACTAAAACAACAGCTCATAGCGTAAAACCATTTAATAACATAAGTTTAAAATCATCCGCCGCCTGTCGCGTCATGCGCCTCATTGTACACAAATATTCCCCATGATGGGGGTATAGAAGCAGTCCGTTTCCATCTAGGACATGAGATGAGTTTATCCTCAACCTTTATTCAGTTTGTGTTAGATCTGTTGGAATTTGCCCTAAAGAATAACTATTTTTGGCATAAGGGGGACTTCTTCAGGCAGGTATTTGGATGTGCGATGGGGGCATACTTCGCCCCAAGCCAAGCTAACTTATATATGGCCTTATGGGAGGAGGAGGCAATCAAAATAGGGGGAAACAAACTCTGTCTATGGAAAAGATACATAGACGCAATCGTAATTCTAATCCCACGGTCGATTGACTATGAGAATAAATCTTGGTGGTGGATTCCATAGATTGACAGAGTTACACTATTGGTCTTCTATTTCTCTTTTTACATGTGATGCGTTGGCCCTATGTGAACAACTGACAAAGGAACCTGGACATTTACATCATTGATAAAAGTGGACTTGGGACTGCTTGTCAATCCATACCAGGTTACACAGTACTGTTTTTGATTAGAGGCTCTGAGCGCTGCTTATTGGTATAAATATAGTTTGGACTGATCTAGAATCATTAGGTTGTTTGAGCGCGCACCGCATATTGAAGTATTAAGAGGTCCTCAGGAGCGGTAAACCTTATTCTGTTGTATTGAATACCAGTTGCCTGGCAGCCGTGCTGGTCTATTTCTCTGTAAAAGTATCTGAATAACACCAGAAACAAGCATGCAGCTAGTCTTGTCTGATCTGACTTTAAAGTCTGAAACACCTGATCTGCTGCATGCTTGTTCAGGGGCTATAGATAATAGTATTAGAGGCAGAGGATCAGCAGGGATGCCAGGCAACTGGTATTGCTTAAAAGGAAATAAACATGACAACCTCTATATACCTCTCTCTTCAGTTCCCCTTTAATATTGTAAGTGCTGGGGAGGGGGGCAAGAAAAAGGATTAGGAAGAGTTGATAATACAATCCTGAGTGTACAATCTTACCACTTTTCTGTAAAATGAGGTACTATTTAAAGTATATTCCTTTAGTTTACCCTTCAACTACATAAATTTGACAAAATTGTACAATCAACATTTGATCTTTATTGATTATTTCAGGTAGCAGTTTTGGACCAATCACTGTACAGATACAGTGCTTTCCTCCCAGGGTGTGCTACTCAATGGAAAGGGAGGAGGGATGTCATGTGAAAGGCACCACACTGCAGGAACTTCCTCTAAAACTCCCACTGAGAACAAAAGACATCTGGGGACAGAGATCTGACTGCATGGCTCACTAGAGAGGAGGCCAGCCACACTGTGTAGATTTCTGACTCAAGAATGATTTGTTTGGCTGAGGAAAGTATAATGTATCTAGATACTAGATGCAGCATTTACAGACTAGTCATGGCATGTAATAACTAGTCATAACATTCTATGACTAGTCTCAGCAACTAGACGCCATGCGTCATGGCTCTAAGATAGTCATCTGGATATGTATCAATACCCAGGATTGTACTGTGATGGTGTTTTATCAAAAAGAATCTCATTACACACAATCTTCTAAGGGTTCTCTGGCTGGAGATCATCAGTGATCATAGGTGAGTCAAAAAAAGTGATCTGGGTTTACTGAAAATAGTTTGCTGTTTCGTCAACAAACTTATAATGTCTTAGGGTGGCCATCAGTGGTGCTCATCCGAGCTAGGATATCCGAGATACTCGGATATCCTAGCTTTTTTTTTACTATTCGAGCTCGAATACCGAGCTTGAATAGTATTAGCTATCCGGGCTGTGCTATCCGAGCGCACTCGGATAGCAAGCAGCTATCCGGAGATATCCTAGCTATCCGAGCTCGGATAGCATCACCAGCTCGGATAGCGTCATGTCAGACGTCACCTCGAGTCATCACAAGCGAATCAGCGGGCTCCCAGCCCTCTGACTGCAGCCAATCACAGAGGGGGGGCCTGGCCAAGCCCCCCTCTATAAATAGCGGGCCCCATGTTGCCTCACTCGCCCTGCTTGCGACTTACTGACTGACTGTACTGAGAGATTGCTCCAGTGCTTTTTGTCTGTGTGCAAGTGCATTTATTGTGTTATAAACCAAGCGTTTTTACACTCCAACACTTGATATTCAACTGTATTGCTTTGTATTGTAGATAGATTGTATTTTAGGCAGTTTAGTTTGTGCGATTAGGGACTAGGGAGGGAGACTGTCACTGGTGCTGCTGCAGGCCTGCAGCCAGCAGCTAGGCCCTGTGCCTAGGCAAGGCAGCCTGCCCTGCTCTGTGCTCTAGTCTCTAGTTACCTGTGCTCTCACCTGTCCTACTCTACTGTACTACTTCTGTGTTAGATAGATTTGTACTATTTTGTAGTTAGCAAGGCCCAGCTTTACTGCTATATACCTGTCCTGTATCTGCTCTCTGTAATCTAGTCACACCTGTTCTATTATTTAGCTCGATTCCTCTATTGTTTAGTTAGTACTGTAGTCAGGCCCGGCCCTAGACCATTTGCCGCCTGAGGCAAACTTTGAAGAAATCGCCGCTGCGCCCCCTGTGGCCCATGAGGCGGGGTGAAACGTTTGCCTCAGGCGGCGCTTCTGAGGGGGCGGCACCCGCCCGTCCGTAGGTGTGGAGTGCCGCCCGAGCTGGAGGGGATAGCGGGCAGGAAGGGGGTATTGGGGCTAGCGGCGGGGAGGGGGGTCGGACCGCCCCCTCCCTCGCCTGGGTCCTCCGTCCTCCGCTCCCCTCCAGCTTGTTATGCGCGCTGGCTGGCTGGCTGCAGCTGTAAGAGGCAACGGGCGGGGATCACTCACCTCTTCCTCGTTCAGCCTGCGCTCCACTGACGCAGGAAGTGACGTCAGTGGAGCGCACGTTGGAACGAGGAAGAGGTGAGTGATCCCCGCCCGTTGCCTCTTACAGCCGCAGCCAGCCAGCGAGCATAACAAGCTGGAGGGGAGCGGAGGACGGGGGACCCAGGCGAGGGAGGGGGGGGTCCGACCCCCCTCCCCGCCGCTAGGCCCAATACCCCCTTCCTGCCCGCTATTCCCTCCAGCTCGGGCGGCACTCCACACCTACGGACGGGCGGGTGCCGCCCCCTCAGAAGCGCCGCCTGAGGCAAACGTTTCACCCCGCCTCATGGGCGGGCCGGCCCTGACTGTAGTGTACTCTAGTCTGTGTATAGGGACCGTCCGTCACCACGTTACCTAGGGTCATTGTGTGCGCAGTGCACATCTGCGCTGTCCGCACCCTCTCGTTAGTGCTACACCCGTCCTATTGTTTATATTACTTCTATTGTGTATTCGCTGACTTGTACTGTACTGTAGTCTGTGTATAGGGACACCGTCAGTCAGCGTCAGCTAGGGTCTTTGTGTGCGCAGTGCACGTCTGCGCTGTCCGCACCCTCTCGTTAGTGCTAGACCCGTCCTATTTGTTTATATTACTTCTATTGTGTATTCGCTGAATTTTTTACTGTACTGTAGTCTGTGTATAGGGACACCGTCAGTCAGCATCAGCTAGGGTCTTTGTGTGCGCACTCCGCACTCTCTCGTTAGCGCTTTACCGATCTCTGCTGCTGTAGAGTACACCTGTCCGTCACCTCACACACCCACCACCACCACCAGTCCCACCCCATTAAAGTACCCCACTTGTCCCACCCGCCTATACATAACTTTTTTTTTTCATTTGTATAATATTAAAAATATACGATGTCTGGCACTGGCAGCCGCGGTTTGGGCAGGGGTAGCAAGGGCAGCAAGGGCATCGGAAAGAGAGGAGGTCATGGGCGTGGCAGCCGCGCCACCACCACCACCATGCGCAGTTCTGCGTCTGCACCAGTGGCTATTCCGCTATTAGCCACTGGCCGTGGACGCCTTGGACGCCCAACAGCTGGGAGTCACGCTGCAGAGACACAGCTGCAGCAGCAGCGTGTGGCGCAGATGTTCCTCCCACCGCCAGGTCGTAGCTGTCCTATTGAGGAGAAGGACGCAGACTCTGTGGTGGAACTGATGGTGGATGAGCAGGCCACCATTAGCTCTGGAACCGAGTCCTCCACCCCCGCCACCACTCCTGTTCGCAAGAGCAGCAGCAGCCGCCCAGCACTGCCTGGGGGGGGAGGAGGAGGAGTGCAGTTCTCCAGCCCCAGCGGGCAACACCAGCACCCTGTCACTAAGCAGCACCTTCTTGTTATCCCCAAGCACAGCGGGGCTATGGAGTGCTGTTGCGGCAGAATTGGAGGAGGAAGAAATGCTGATGGGCACTTTGGGGGATGATGCTTTGGACAGTCAAACAGTGGTGACTGTCCCTCAGCCTATGCATGCAGAAGGGGAGTTTGTGGGGTCATCCCAGCAGGACATGTTTGCGGAGGGGGAGGATGATGACAGGGTGAAGGACAGAGACTGGGTGGCAGATCCTGAGGATGTCATCAGCTCTGAGGAGGAGGAGGAGGAGGATGCGTCTGTGGGCCTTGCTAGAAGGATCAGCATCGCAGGCATAGGCAGGATCAGAAGTGGGTGTGGTATGCAGGCCACACAGGGTGCTGATCCGGAGGCGGAGAGTTCTGCCAGTGCCACCAGCTGCACCAAGAACCCCCCCCCCCCCACCCCAACCACCAAAGAGAGACCAGCGGCAGCAGCACCTTCCAGCTGAAAGGGCAACTTCACCTCCCCAATTTGGAGTTTTTTCACCCTGCCATATGTGGAGTGCAAGTATGCCACCTACAACTAGTGTTGGGCGAACAGTGTTCGCCACTGTTCGGGTTCTGCAGAACATCACCCTGTTCGGGTGATGTTCGGGTTCGGCCGAACACCTGATGGTGTTCGGCCAAACTGTTCGGCCATATGGCCGAACTAAGAGCGCATGGCCGAACGTTACCCGAACGTTCGGCTAGCGCTGTGATTGGCCGAACGGGTCACGTGTAGTGTTGGGCGAACATCTAGATGTTCGGGTTCGGGCCGAACTCCGAACATAATGGAAGTCAATGGGGACCCGAACTTTCGTGCTTTGTGAAGCCTCCTTATATGCTACATACACCAAATTTACAGGGTATGTGCACCTTGGGAGTGGGTACAAGAGGAAAAAAATTTTAGCAAAAAGAGCTTATAGTTTTTGAGAAAATCGATTTTAAAGTTTCAAAGGGAAAACTGTCTTTTAAATGCGGGAAATGTCTGTTTTCTTTGCACAGGTAACATGCTTTTTGTCGGCATGCAGTCATAAATGTAATACATATAAGAGGTTCCAGGAAAAGGGACCGGTAACGCTAACCCAGCAGCAGCACACGTGATGGAACAGGAGGAGGGTGGCGCAGGAGGAGAAGGCCACGCTTTGAGACACAACAACCCAGGCCTTGCATGAGGACAAGAAGCGTGCGGATAGCAATTTGCATTTTGTCGCCATGCAGTCATAAATGTAATACAGATGAGAGGTTCAATAAACAGGGACCGGAAACGCTAACCCATCACAGATGTTCATTGTTCATGTTACTTGGTTGGGGTCCGGGAGTGTTGCGTAGTCGTTTCCAATCCAGGATTGATTCATTTTAATTTGAGTCAGACGGTCTGCATTTTCTGTGGAGAGGCGGATACGCCGCCGATCTGTGACGATGCCTCCGGCAGCACTGAAACAGCGTTCCGACATAACGCTGGCTGCCGGGCAAGCCAGCACCTCTATTGCGTACATTGCCAGTTTGTGCCAGGTGTCTAGCTTCGATACCCAATAGTTGAAGGGTGCAGATGGATTGTTCAACACAGCTACGCCATCTGACATGTAGTCCTTGACCATCTTCTCCAGGCGATCGGTGTTGGAGGTGGATCTGCACGCTTGCTGTTCTGTGTGCTGCTGCATGGGTGTCAGAAAATTTTCCCACTCCAAGGACACTGCCGATACCATTCCCTTTTGGGCACTAGCTGCGGCTTGTGTTGTTTGCTGCCCTCCTGGTCGTCCTGGGTTTGCAGAAGTCAGTTTGTCGGCGTACAACTGGCTAGAGGAGGGGGAGGATGTCAATCTCCTCTCTAAAGTCTCCACAAGGGCCTGCTGGTATTCTTCCATTTTTACATGTTTGGCTCTTTCTTCAAGCAGTTTTGGAACATTGTGTTTGTACCGTGGATCCAGAAGGGTATAAACCCAGTAATTGGTGTTGTCCAGAATGCGCACAATGCGTGGGTCGCGTTCAATGCAGTCCTAGGCCGAAGACGTCATAGCCTAGGGTCACAAAACCTGTTTATTTGGGCAATTTCAATGGTGGCGAGTCTGACGTACATAAATCGCAGCAATGGCCGTTAGCAACGTCTGAATCTCACGAAATGTCTCATGCAGGTAGAAGACATATTGTTAGACTTGGGCTCCAAAGATGGGTTCCCTACATCTCTGCAAACCAGAGTTACAGGTCTCCAAATTTGGTAAAATCCCCCATAGGCTTTCATTGGGCCTCCTATTTACAGTTCCAAAATCTCACATCTTTTCAAAGGGCAATTACTCAGCAGTGGCAAATTTTCTAGCATTGTAGGGACCCTTAGGGGGAACATGACTGGTGAGTTTCGGGCCCCTAGGCCGAAGAGGTCATAGCCTAGGGTCACAAAAACCTGTTTATTTGGGCTATTTCAATGGTAGTGATGGTGACGTACATAAATCGCAGCAATGGCCGTTAGCAAAGTCTGAATCTCACGAAATGTCTCATGCAGGTAGAAGACATATTGTTAGACTTGGATTCCAAAGATGGGGTCCCTACATCTCTGCAAACCAGAGTTACAGGGCTCCAAATTTGGTAAAATCCCCCATAGGATTTCATTGCCTCCCTATTTCACTTTCCAAAATCTCACATCTTTTCAAAGGGCAATGGCTCAGCAGTACCAAATTTTCTAGCATTGTAGGGACCCTTAGGGGGAACATGACTGGTGAGTTTCGGGCCCCTAGGCCGAAGAGGTCATAGCCTAGGGTCACAAAAACCTGTTTATTTGGGCTATTTCAATGGTAGTGATGGTGACGTACATAAATCGCAGCAATGGCCGTTAGCAAAGTCTGAATCTCACGAAATGTCTCATGCAGGTAGAAGACATATTGTTAGACTTGGATTCCAAAGATGGGGTCCCTACATCTCTGCAAACCAGAGTTACAGGGGTCCAAAATTGGTAAAATCCCCCATAGGATTTCATTGCCTCCCTATTTCACTTTCCAAAATCTCACATCTTTTCAAAGGGCAATGGCTCAGCAGTACCAAATTTTCTAGCATTGTAGGGACCCTTAGGGGGATCATGACTGGTGAGTTTTGCCACTGCTGAGCCATTGCCCTTTGAAATGGTGTGAGATTTTGGAACGGTAAATAGGAGGCCCAATGAAAGCCTATGGGGGATTTTACCAATTTTGGACCCCTGTAACTCTGGTTTGCAGAGATGTAGGGACCCCATCTTTGGAATCCAAGTCTAACAATATGTCTTCTACCTGCATGAGACATTTCGTGAGATTCAGACGTTGCTAACGGCCATGGCTGAGATTTATGTACGCCACCATCACTACCATTGAAATAGCCCAAATAAACAGGTTTTTGTGACCCTAGGCTATGACCTCTTCGGCCTAGGGGCCCGAAACTCACCAGTCATGTTCCCCCTAAGGGTCCCTACAATGCTAGAAAATTTGGTACTGCTGAGCCATTGCCCTTTGAAAAGATGTGAGATTTTGGAAAGTGAAATAGGGAGGCAATGAAATCCTATGGGGGATTTTACCAATTTTGGACCCCTGTAACTCTGGTTTGCAGAGATGTAGGGACCCCATCTTTGGAATCCAAGTCTAACAATATGTCTTCTACCTGCATGAGACATTTCGTGAGATTCAGACTTTGCTAACGGCCATTGCTGCGATTTATGTACGTCACCATCACTACCATTGAAATAGCCCAAATAAACAGGTTTTTGTGACCCTAGGCTATGACCTCTTCGGCCTAGGGGCCCGAAACTCACCAGTCATGTTCCCCCTAAGGGTCCCTACAATGCTAGAAAATTTGGTACTGCTGAGCCATTGCCCTTTGAAAAGATGTGAGATTTTGGAAAGTGAAATAGGGAGGCAATGAAATCCTATGGGGGATTTTACCAAATTTGGAGCCCTGTAACTCTGGTTTGCAGAGATGTAGGGAACCCATCTTTGGAGCCCAAGTCTAACAATATGTCTTCTACCTGCATGAGACATTTCGTGAGATTCAGACGTTGCTAACGGCCATTGCTGCGATTTATGTACGTCAGACTCGCCACCATTGAAATTGCCCAAATAAACAGGTTTTGTGACCCTAGGCTATGACGTCTTCGGCCTAGGACTGCATTGAACGCGACCCATGCATTGTGCGCATTCTGGACAACACCAATTACTGGGTTTATACCCTTCTGGATCCATGGTACAAACACAATGTTCCAAAACTGCTTGAAGAAAGAGCCAGACAGGTCAAAATGGAAGAATACCAGCAGGTCCTTGTGGAGACTTTAGAGAGGAGATTGACATCCTCCCCCTCCTCTAGCCAGTTGTACGCCGACAGACTGACTTCCGCAAACCCAGGACGACCAGGAGGGCAGCAAACAACACAAGCCGCAGCTAGTGCCCAAAAGGGAATGGTATCGGCAGTGTCCTTGGAGTGGGAACATTTTCTGACACCCATGCAGCAGCACACAGAACAGCAAGCGTGCAGATCCACCTCCAACAGGAGAAGATGGTCAAGGACTACATGTCAGATGGCGTAGCTGTGTTGAACAATCCATCTGCACCCTTCAACTATTGGGTATCGAAGCTAGACACCTGGCACAAACTGGCAATGTACGCAATAGAGGTGCTGGCTTGCCCGGCAGCCAGCGTTATGTCGGAACGCTGTTTCAGTGCTGCCGGAGGCATCGTCACAGATCGGCGGCGTATCCGCCTCTCCACAGAAAATGCAGACCGTCTGACTCAAATTAAAATGAATCAATCCTGGATTGGAAACGACTACGCAACACTCCCGGACCCCAACCAAGTAACATGAACAATGAACATCTGTGATGGGTTAGCGTTTCCGGTCCCTGTTTATTGAACCTCTCATCTGTATTACATTTATGACTGCATGGCGACAAAATGCAAATTGCTATCCGCACGCTTCTTGTCCTCATGCAAGGCCTGGGTTGTTGTGTCTCAAAGCGTGGCCTTCTCCTCCTGCGCCACCCTCCTCCTGTTCCATCACGTGTGCTGCTGCTGGGTTAGCGTTACCGGTCCCTTTTCCTGGAACCTCTTATATGTATTACATTTATGACTGCATGCCGACAAAAAGCATGTTACCTGTGCAAAGAAAACAGACATTTCCCGCATTTAAAAGACAGTTTTCCCTTTGAAACTTTAAAATCGATTTTCTCAAAAACTATAAGCTCTTTTTGCTAATTTTTTTTCCCTCTTGTACCCACTCCCAAGGTGCACATACCCTGTAAATTTGGTGTATGTAGCATGTAAGGAGGCTTTACAAAGCACAAAAGTTCGGGTCCCCATTGACTTCCATTATGTTCGGAGTTCGGGTCGAACACCCGAACATCGCGGCCATGTTCGGCCTGTTCGGCCCGAACCCGAACATCTAGATGTTCGCCCAACACTACCTACAACCAGTGCCGCCAGCAGCTCAGCAGAAGGAAGGAGCCCTTTGCGTACGGCACCACCTCTCTGGTCAACCATCTGACAGGGAAACACTTCCATGAGCTTGAGGAGTTCATGAAGTTGAAAGAAGCTGGCAGTGGCAGACCCGCCACCACTGCGAAGCCGTCGGCAGCAGCCACCCGCCCTCTTCCACCTCCTCCAGCAGCATCAGCAGGAGTGCATCAGCAACGCACTGCTCCTCCTCCCTCTGCAACTCCTGCTGCCGACACTGAGGCCTGTTCTGGCAGCCAGTCCTCAGTGGCCTCCTCTGCTCCCTCCAGTGATTCCCGTGCCAGCAACAGGCGTCGCCAGACCCTGCTCAGCGACACCTTCCACGGGGTGGTCAGGGTTCTGCCTCCCAGCAGCCGTCGCGTGCGTCAGCTGAACGGCTTGCTGGCACAGGCCATGTGCTCCCAACTCCTGCCTTATTCCCTTGTGCAGGAGGGGAGCGACATGCGTGCGCTCCTGATGTGTGCAGCCCCCGATTGGCCAATCCCCAGCCGACATTATTTTGCACGCACGGCCATCCCTGCACTTCACCGCTCTGTGATGGCCAATGTCGGGAGAGGGCTGGATCACGCGGTGGGTCAACGGGTCCACAGCACCATGGACTCGTGGAGCAGCCGGTTTGGGACAGGCCGCTATCTGTCCTTCACCGCGCATTGGGTCAGCTTGGTGGAAGGCGGTGAGGAGGGGGGAGCAGCATCGGGCACTGTCAGAGCAGCAGCAGCAACAACGCAGTGGGTGGTGCCACCATGCAGGGTCAGCGGAATTGCAGCAGGTTCCTCTGATCCGCTTCCATCCTCCGGCACACCAGCCCAAACCCCCCACCTCAGCAGCAGCGTGAAGCCCCGCCACTGCCAAGCGCTGCTGGAATTAGTCAGCCTGAGGAAGACCAAACTGATGGCGAACCATGTCCTGGCCAAACTCCAAGAGCAGGAGAGGAATTGGCTGACCCCCAGAGGCCTCAGAATGGGGCAAACCTGGTTGCTGCAATCAGCAGGGGAGACCTTACCCACATCCCCTGCCTGGCACACGTCCTGAACCTGGTAGTCCAAAAGTTCCTGTGGACCTACCAGGGGATGGACCGACTCCTTGAGGCAGCAAGGAAGGTTGTGCCTCATTTCCGGCACTCGCCTGCAGCCGTAGCAAGCCTGGAAGAGGTGCAGAAGGAGCTGCACCTGGCACAGCACCGGCTCATGATCGATGTTCCAACTCGCTGGAACTCCACCCTGGCGATGTTGGAGCGTCTAGTTGAACAGAGGCAGGCTGTCAGCCAGTACCTTGCACGAGCAACAGTTACCTCCATCACTGCAACTGGGCGTGCCGCCACCAACCTCCCGTCCATCATCTCCACGGAGGACTGGGGGCACATGCAGCAGGTGTGCTTAGTCCTGGCACCCTTCCTGCAGGCCACCAACATGGTAAGCAGGGACCATGCATTGGTGTGCGAGTGGGTCTCCATGGTGTGTGTGCTGGACAGGGCCCTGTATGCACTGCTGGAAGAGGGAGCGGCAGCCTTGGACCAGCAGGAGCTGCAGGCAGCTTCACAGGCCACCTCTGAGGAGGAGGGCTTGGAGTTGGTGGAGGTCCCTGACCTTGCTGCTGATGAGGGGGAACAGCAGAGCGCAGCTGGACTGGTGCGGGGGTGGAGAGAGGATGAGGTGGAGGAGGCAGAGGAAGAGGAGGACAGCACTGTCAGCTCTGGGGCTGCCGATGATGTGCCAGCAGACGTGGCCAGACTTTTCCCAATGGCAGTGCACATGCTGAGGTGCCTGCGCAAGGACCCAAGGCTCATCCAGATGAAGCAGAGGGAGGACATCTGGATCTGCATGATGCTGGACCCACGTCTGAAGGGGAAGCTCAGCCAGTTCCTGCCTGCAGGAGGAGACCGTGCGCAACAAATGAGGGATTTGCAGCTGTCCCTTGTTGAGCGCTTGGAGGAAGCCTTCCCTCAGACATCCACCCCCACTGTCCAGCCAGCACAGAGGCAGCAGCAGGTGCCTGCATCCACCAGCAGCAAGCGCACGCGCACCACAGACCTGCTGTCTCTGACCAACGAGCTCTACATGAGTGTAGAGCTGCCAAGGACTAGAGAGGAGGTGCCTGCAGCAGCATCCTTCTCCAGTCACAGACAGCGCTTGACCCGCATGGTGGCTGACTACATGGGGTCCTTCAGCGGGCTTGACAGCATTGCCCCTGTTGATCCCATGGAGTATTGGGTCAAGCACCTGCCGATCTGGAGCGAGCTTGCGCAGTACGCCCTGGAAGTGCTCTCCTGCCCCCCTTCCAGCGTACTGTCAGAGCGTCGCTTCAGTGCAATCGGTGGAGTTGTCACTGAGAAGTGATCTCGTCTGTCTCACAAGTCTGTGGACAGACTGACGTTTCTCAAAATGAACCAGGCTTGGGTGGAAGGCGAATTCCTGGCCCCTGTTGTCGGCGAGAGGGGGACATGAAGTGTCGCACACACATTACACCTGCTGCTGCTGCTGTATTTCTTCCTGCTGTCTGTGTCTCCACTGCCAGGGAACACATTACAAGGTGTTGCTGCCCATGCTCCACCAGCTATTACGCTCAAAAATAGCTGCCTGCCCTGCATTATTTTGAAAAAAAAAATTAAATTATTTTAGAGGTGTCTGGGTTGAAAACTGTGCTGTCCCAATTGTGTATTGGACACAATGTGGGCTTCACGACCGCTGTCTGGAACCTCATGGTGTTTATTTACGGCCCTGGTACCACCACTAGGAACCAGGGCCTATTATGTCTCGCTGCCTGCCCTCCTGCCTGCTGCCTGCCAGTCTGCCACACACTCAACCTCCTCACGCTGCCTGCTGCTGTATTTCTTCCTGCTGTCTGTGTCTCCACTACCAGGGAGCACATTAAAAGGTGCTGCTGCCCATGCGCCACCAGCTATTACACTCAAAAATAGCTGCCTGCATTTTTTTGGAAAAAAAAATAATTGTAATTATTTTAGAGGTGTCCGGGTTGAAAACTCTGCTGTCCCAATTGTGTATTGGACACAATGTGGGCTTCACGACCGCTGTCTGGAACCTCATGCTGTTTATTTATGGCCCTATTATGTCAGTCACATCACACTGCCTGACACACACTACTCCTCCTCCTGTAGCTGCATTGAGCTTCTGCTGTCTGTGTGCTGCTACCACTACCAAGGAGAACAGAAGAAGAACTATTTTCTGCTGCCAGCCTGCCACCTGCCCACCCACTCTCCTACCAGCTATTACCACACTACAACTTGCAACTACTTCCTCCTCCTGCTGATGTCTGTGTTTTACCACCGCCAGGGTACACAGAAAAAGGCGCTGTGGCTTGCAATGTGCCACTACCTACCTATTATGCCATCAACACAAATATAAATATGTTGTTATTAAAATAAAATATTTCCACAAATGAAGTAAAAAAAATATTACAAAAGAAAGGAAAACCAAGACACATAATATAATGATAGAGAAGAAGAGGAAGAAGAAGATAGAAGAAGAAGATATAGAAGAAGAAGATATAGAAGAAGAAGATGAAGAAGATATAGAAGAAGAAGAAGAAGATATAGAAGAAGAAGTCGAAGAAGAAGAAGATATAGAAGACGAAGAAGAAGAAGATATAGAAGAAGATATAGAAGAAGAAGAAGAAGAAGAAGAAGAAGAAGAAGAAGAAGAAGAAGAAGAAGAAGAAGATATAGAAGAAGACGAAGAAGAAGAAGAAGATATAGAAGTTAGAAGAAGAAGATATAGAAGAAGAAGAAGAAGATATAGAAGAAGAGGAAGAAGAAGAAGATATAGAAGAAGAAAAAGATAATTGAAGAAGATACAAGAAGTAGAAGATGAAGAAGATTCGAGTAGAAGAAGATATAGAAGAAGAAGAAAAAGAAGAAGATATAGAAGAAGAAGAAGAAGAAGAAGAAGATATAGAAGAAGAAGATGAAGACGACGTAAATGAAGACCTACAACTTACAACCATTTTGGACACACCTTCTCATGCAAACACTTTTCATGAAGTTAATTTACTGTTTTTGATACCTTTTTTTTATAACTACTACATCACCACATAATCACTTGATGTTTTTCTTCATAAAAAAGGTGGTTTCATGCATCATTGACCTCCAATACAAGTTTTAAAAGCTATTTAAGGCCAGCTCGAATATTTTACTCGAATACAGACTCGGATAGTGACGTCGGATATCTGAGGTCGAATCGGATATTCGATTAACTCGAATATCGAACTTCGAGTGAATTCGGATAGTTTATTATCCGAATTCGACCAAACTCGAATAGGATAATGAGGTATCCGATCAACACTGGCAAATGCCTCACTAGCATTAATTTCACCCGGTGCGGAAACTCAATGTGCCACCCATCTCTTACAGCATAATCCTGACCTGGCTAAACAAAACCAATAATACTTTTTTGTAGCAAAACAGGTCTATATCTATATTACTACACTCTACCTTGGCCTGGAGCTTGTGACACCTGATGCGGTCCACACCCCCCCTAGTGATGCCACTGGTGGCCATACACACATATGATTGGAAAGCGCAAATTCCGTTCCGACGGAATTCGTGGATTCCGCTAGCGCTAAATTCCATCGCTACGAATATTCCGCCAGAGTTTTGCGAAATTCCACAGAATTCCGGATCCCGGCGGAAAAATTAAAATAATCGCAAATGGAACCTTGTTTATGCTATATGGTAGCCCATAAACCCTATTAACTGTTCCCTAAGTCCTTTTTTTCCTCCCTTCCTTCCTCCTCCCAGAGGGAAGACGAGACCCGGGGAATTGAAGGATTTCAAAAGCCAGATTACATACCTTGGCCAGGAATTGAACCCAGGTCTAGTGCTTGGTATGCTTGGTAGGTAGCTCTCTTCACCACTATACTACCACCACCACCAACTCTACATGCTGAAGCCAGCCTAACATGTACCATTATGATATATCCAAGAGAAAAATGAGCTTGCTTAGGGATTTGTAGGATGTCAAAAGCCAGCTTACATACATTGGCCGGGAATTGGACCCAGGTCTAGTGCTCAGTAGGTTGCTATCCTAACCATTATACCACCAACACAACACACTACAATGGTACATGCTGAAGCCAGCCTAGCATGTACCATTGTGATATATCCAAGAGAAAAATGAGCTTGCTTAAGGAATTGTAGGATTTCAAAAGCCAGCTTACATATATTGGCCGGGAACCGAACCCAGATGTAGTGCTGGGTAGGCTGCTATCCTAACCATTATACCACCAACACTACATGCTGAAACTTCTTGGAGCAGACTTACTTCCTCCCTCCAAAAGACACACATACATCCTCATAAAATCATTCAACAGCAACTGCATGCACAGTCTTTGTGGTACACAGTCTCTGTGGCACAATTGGTTAGCGCGTTTGGCTGTTAACTGCAAGTTTGGTGGTTCAAGCCCACCCAGGCATGGCCTTGCCTTTTGTCTTCAACAGTTGTCCGAAGAGAACTCCAGATAGCCATGTAGATTAATCTCTCTCTCTCTCCCTCTCTCTCTCTCGTAGGGATGGTCACCGCTTTCCGCGGAATTGTATTTTCCGCAATTTTAGGTGGAAATTGGTCATTCCATTCCATTAGGTCGGAACGGAATTGCTTTTTCAATCCGGCGGTATTCCGAAATTGCCTGTGAAATTCTGCCGGTATCCGTTGATGTAAATAAGTAGCTTTGCGCCCACTCAATCTAAAATAAATTCACTTGGCTGCAATCAGTGATAAATGGGGTTACTCACACCCCCACCGTTCAAGTATTCAAAAAAAAAATTAAAAATCACTCATGCGCCTATACATACCATCACATATACAGTTTTATTAAATTCATAAATTCAAATCCATATATATAATACACTAATATGCAAACAAACCCTAGCTAACTTTCTCAGTACCACCGCCCTATGGTAAACAGTCTGGCACACGCCACAACATATATCTATAGATTTACTCAGCAAATCAATCTATAGGTATATGTTGTGGCATGTGCCAGACTGTTTACCATAGGGTGGTGGTACTGAGAAAGTTAGCTGGTATCCGTTGATGGTTTTAAGCTGAAAATTCAGTTCAATGGCATCAAGTACTAGAGAGAGAGAGAGAGAGAGAGAGAGAGAGAGAGAGCTCATTTTTCTCTTGGGTATATCACAATGGTACATGCTAGGCTGGCTTCAGCATGTAGTATTGTAGTGTGTTGTGTTGGTGGTATAATGGTTAGGATAGCAGCAGCCTACCGAGCACTAGACCTGGGTTTGATTCCCGGCCAATGTATGTAAGCTGGCTTTTGAAATCCTACAATTCCCTAAGCAAGCTCATTTTTCTCTTGGATATATCACAATGGTACATGCTAGGCAGGCTTCAGCATGTAGCATTGTAGTGTGTTATGTTGGTGGTATAATGGTTAGGATAGCAGCCTACAGAGCAGTAGGCCTGGGTTCAATTCCTGGGCCTAGCCAATGTATGTGAGTTGACTTTTGACATCCTACAAATCCCGAAGCAAGCTCATTTTTCTCTTGGATATATCATAATGGTACATGCTAGGCTGGCTTCAGCAAGTAGTGGTGGTGGTGGTATAGTGGTGAAGAGAGCTACCTACCAAGTATACCAAGCACTAGACCTGGTTTAAATTCCCAGCCAAGGTATGTAAGCTGGCTTTTGAAATCCTACAATTCCCTGGAAGATGAGACCCTCCTCCCTCTGGGAGGAAGGGAGGAAGGGAGTCTATCGAGGAGAAATTCTTCTTATTAGGCAGAAATCAGTTTGGTGGGGAAAAAAATTTGAATTCCGTAAAATTCCACGGAATTTCATATTTTTCTGCGGAAATTCCGTGTTAGCGCTATAGCAATTCCGTTCCGTCACATCGGAACCGGAATCACCAAATTCCATTCGGAATCGCGGAATTTATAATTCCACGGAATCCAGCGACCATCCCTACTGCCCAGTGTGGTAAAATTATCTATTCTTCTCTGATCTGAATCTGATCAGAGAGGGAATGATTCCTACCACATACAGTACCTCGATTTTTAACAGACTTCAGCAAACTATCTATTAAAGAGCAATTGAACAGCAGCATTGCACTGTGTTACTCTTGTCTGTTCTATAATTCTAAACAATGAGTCCAGTTCGTTCGATAATTCAAATCGATGAGTGCCAAAAGTCTATCAAAGTTATGATCAATCTAACATGTTGTACAATAGATCACAGTGATCAAATCTGCCAGGAATTGAGCAGGGAAATTGATTTGTATATGGCCTGCTTTACTTGGGTCATATCAGACCATAATAACAGCTACTAAAAGGGTAATAGTTGAACCCTTGTTTCCAGTGTCATTTATTGATCTCTGATGCATCAAGTTCTATTCCCCAAATGTGAGGTTGCTTTGGCACATATAAACTGATTTATCAATTATACACTTTTTTTTTTCTGTTCATTAGGACCTCCAATAGTGGCACTAGTAGGGGACGTAGTCATGGTGACATTTAAGAACAAAGCAAGCCGACCATACAGCATCCAAGCTCATGGAGTGAGCTACACAAAGGATATGGAAGGAGCTGTTTACAATACTGGTGAAGATTCTAAAGGTGACCTTAAATATACATTTGACTTGTATACTGTAAATTTATATTTGTACAGTGCACATGGCAGGATCAGCATAAACAAGACCTGTGGGTCTTCCTGAATTTATCATCTGATCATCTAAAAATGCAGCTGTGCTTAACAGTATCAGTAACTATGTAATTGGTCAAGTAGGTCACTGGGATTCCCGGGTTTCCCTGTCATATTCCTGTTGTTCTGTGCATGTGCACCACATTGCTGCCACCAACACAACATGTTTACATTTCCTGTGTCGGCCATTGACTTACATTACTGTTGCCACAGAAGTCGGACGGCAATACGCTGTTGACTTTGTGGTGGATCAGGCACTTCCGGCGTGACACAGTAAATGTTCCAGGCCCCATTGCCTTGCATTGCCGTTGACTTAGCCTGTGGAAATACAAGGTAACGCAATGCAGGTTTGCAAGGCAAGTGTAAAAGGGGCCTTAAGTCTTTCCAAACTTTTTGAACATGATTCATGAAACATTCCCAGCATGATCTATTATGAGGTCTCTGCAAATTTCCATCCTCCTGTGCTTTGCTGTTATTTAGCCTATGCATTTATACATAAATAGTACATTTTTTTAATACTTCATCTGAAATTCTTCCAGCTAAGGGACAAAGTGAGCACTCCCATGCTTCCCACGTGGCTCCAGGTGACATGGTGACATACAAATGGGACATTCCAAACAGCGTTGGAAACACTTTGCATGACACAAACTGTTTGCCTTGGCTTTATTACTCCTCGGTTGATGTAGTCAGAGACACCAATTCTGGTCTTGTTGGCCCTTTGCTAGTGTGTAGGAGCTTAACAAAAGATTATAAACAGGTAAGTAATAGTTTACATTTGTAGCAGGTGGACTAGGAAAATAATGAGGTGAAAAAGTGTGTGTTGTGTCCCAGTTGTTATAAAGTGAACAGTTCAGGAGAATCAACTTATCGGCCCACTAGTGATAGGAAATCAAGGTCAGATTTATACTTCTTTGCCCAACTTTCTTGTTGCTACCCTGCCATTGGCAGCATCCCATTCTATGTGTACCATCCATGTACAGCAGCCTCACTCTTTCATGTACAGTAGCTCCCTCTTCTGTGTGTTGTTCCCCATTTGCAGCCTGATCTTCCATATGCAGCAACTCCTTTTCCATGTTTAGCCGCCCCCTTGGGCCGCTGATGCCCAATGCCTGGGCCTTAATGGTCTTTCCTGAAATCTGTAGGAAACATGTTTTTTATCTACTGTTGGTGCCTAATAAGGATGATACCCAATATGATGGTCAGGGGAAAAGTACTGCAGTGTACAGGCAAACATTGTAGGATCTCAGAGTTCTAAATATATCTGAATATACGCAGACCTATAAATCGGCAGATCTTTCAGTGGGATAAAGGAATATGATATATCTGTATGCCCAAGCGTATTATTCTCAGGTCTGGTACCTTCCATGTACTTATCCTTGGCATTACACAACCCCATCCACTTCCAATATGTTGGCTAGTATCAGTTCATGATAAAGCTCAGCTTACCCGTTGTATTAGTGAAACCATTATCAAACCTAGACCAAAAAGTAAACACACGTTTCACCAGGGGAGGACTGGGACCTTTTGGCCTGGGGGGACAACACAAACTAGAGGCCCGTTTCACGGCATCCCCAGCCCAAAGCCATATCTTTCTTCTGTGCGAATCTTCAAATTGTGATGACTAACAGCCCCAGCCACACACACACACCCACACACACACACACTACGTACCTGATGCCTAACCCCATTTCTCCGCACAATGTACCTGTCTGTGTCTGATGCCTAACCTTAAAGGAGTTATCAGGCTTTTTTTTTTTAAATGAAAATAAGTGCTACTTACCCAGGGCTCGTCCAGCCCCAAGCTCCCAGCATGTCCCTTGCCACAGCTCTGCAGTCAGCTGTTTCGCTGCCGCTGCCTCCGAGCCCCCGGCGATGACGTCAAGCCGACTGCGCCTGTGCGAGCGGCGCTGTCAATCACCGCCACATGGACCAGAGCGTACTGTGCAGACGCAGAACTACTGCGCCTGCGCAGTACACTCCGGTCCACGTGGCGGTGATTGACAGTGCTGCTCGCACAGGCGCAGTACAGGCCGACATCCAGGTCGGACTGGTGCCATTGCCGGGGACTGGGAGGCAACGGCAGCGAATGGCTGACTGCAGAGCTGCTGCGAGGGACATGCTGGGAGCTTGGGGCTGGAGGAAGCCCCGGGTAAGTAGCACTTATTTCATTAAAAATGCCTGATAACTCCTTTAAACAACCCCCCCCCCCCCACACACACACACAAACCTACCTACCTGGTGATGCCTTACCCCACTCCTGCCCACCCACCATACATACTACTTGTCTGACACCTACCCCCCCCCCCTCCAACTACCTGTTTGACAGTGCCTAACTGCCTGCCTCCCCCCTCCCCTGCCGCCAATCACACCACAAGAAGGAAAATCGTTCCCCCTTAGGCCAGGGTCAGAATGGGGATGATTATCACACACAAAAAAACTCAGAGGGCACTGGCCTGGGCAGATGAATTGAATTTGACAGCAGTAGCAGGTAGGCAGGCAGCAAAGTGTGAGTAACTCAGTGGCAAAAAGGGAGAAGAAGTACAGAAACAAAATTTATAAAAACCACCTTCTCCTCTGGCAACCTGGACCCGACCTCCTCTATCCTCCTGTCTCCTCAGTCCTACACCTCCTCCTCCTCCACAGCAGCAAGCAGCTATAGGTGGCATCTCCGACTCCCAGCCCCCCCCGAGTGTCCGATTCCTCCAGCCAGGACAGCCAGCCAGCCACTCGTAGCCGCAGCTCCAGGCCCCCAGCCCCCCCAGCACAGAAAGCTGAAGAGTGAGACAGCTCACTCCGATGACACCGCAGGCACAGCAGCACGTTGCGGGCGGCAATGGCTCCAGGCGGGGGGCAGAGTCAAGCAGGGTCAACCCACCGGGCTGGAGAGGACCTAAGCTATTTGTGTCCTTGTGCCGCTCACATACACCGCAAGCGCAGCCACGCACAAGGGCACACCACGGCCGGCCGCCTCAGCCCCTTCTCTGATTGGATACTTCAACTTGCCGGGAAATATCGCGCGAGGTGGCGATCCCCACTGCGAACCTGTCACCTGTGGTATGTCTGCAGCCGCTGCGTATAGCAGCGGCTGGCCCTAATTACTTAAGATTCGGGCGGGGCCAGTCCTCCCCTGCGTTTCACTCATACAACTAATCACATGATTATGACAGAGCATGGATGGAATCCAATACATTCCCCTTGTTCATCTCTATAAAAGAGCTGACATTGGTCTGGTACATTAATTGGTTACATTGGAGACAGGCGGAGGCTGCTGGTAAGGATAGACTTCAGGCTTCCAATTACTATGAGAACACATCTATGTACTGAGCTGATTGATGCCATAATCATAAATCCACAATGAATCCACAGGCAGCTAACTCTACACAAGACAGACAAGATTTTGATAGTTATTGGTCCTGGTTACTGTGACTTAAAGTGAACCTGAGGTGAAAATAAACTGATGAGATAAACAATTATAGTTATCCTCCTACTCCTAAAAATGACATTTTTTAAGTACCTCAGGGTTTCCTTTTATACTTAAACATTTACAAAGTAGGTTGAATGTTTTACTGTCTCTAAACAGTGGCAGCCTATTAAGTGTCCCGGAGTTAGAAAAAAGGTCAATAGTTCATGTATTTTATACAGAAGTTGTATTTTGCCAGGAAAACTTGTATGACTGTAATTTGCTTTTTCAGTGATGTTTACTATATTCCTGACAAGGTACCAAAAATACTGAAGCTGTCACTTGCAGGAATAGAAATTAACTCTTTCAGGAAGCAAGATAAAACAAGTAAAACAGCCTGGTTATTCATATATTTTGCACTGTGCATACACGTTTGTTTGTTAATTAATTGATGAAGGGAGTACTGTAATCTGCCACCACATATGTACTTACTGGACTGTGTATGGTCATGCCAAGTGGTAGGTATGCATTAATACACCGTACATGTCCTCTCCTTGCAGATAGGAATTGCTCACGACTTCTTTATGATGCCCACTGTATTTGATGAAAATAAGAGCTGGTACCTGAAGGACAACATCGATATGTTTGCTGGCAACCCACAAGCTGTAGACCCAGAGGATTCAGATTTCCAGGAGTCTAATATGATGCATTGTAAGTATTTTATTATATAACTAATTCATATCCAGTAGTTACACTCCTGTATCACCACCTCCTAATTTAAAGTGAATCTCCAGACTAAAAATCTACTTAGCAGCATTGAAAAGGCTTGGTGTTTCTTCAGCAGTTTCACAGCATCAGAACTTTGTTTTTCTTACCCAAACCTCATTTTTAGCTGCACAGAACAAAACTGCCCTGGCATTTTTCCCCTGATGCTGTGCAAAGTATGATGGGATTTCTGATGGTGTTGTTCTCGTTGCCTAACAACTGGGAGGGGTGATCAGCACACAGGACAGTTGGAACTGTGTCTCATGCTCCCTGTCACCTCCTTTCAACCAAAAAGTTGTCTGCCCCCATGAAATCACAAACATTTGCCTGGGTGGGTAAGAGAAATATATTACCTATCTATTTTCATTAACATAACTAATGAAACTTAATGACAGTATGTTTGCTTAGGCTGAAGTTCTTCTTTTTAAGAGAATCTGTACTCTAAAATTCTTACAATAAAAAGCATACCATTCTATTCATTAGGTTCTCCTGGGCCCCTCTGTGCTGTTTCTGCCACTCCTTGCTGCAATCCTGGCTTGTAATTGCCATTTTTATCCAATGTTTACAAACAAAAGACACAGCAAGCAATAGGCTGAGAGTTCTTACAAGTGTGAGTCATACAGAGTGTGCAGGGGGCCTGGAGAGGGTGTGTATAGCTTCTAGCCAATCACAAGCAGCACAGCACATTCCAACCTGACTGCCTGAGCCCAACAGAGCCGACAGAGGAGAGAAGATTAGATCATATAGCAGAGATAATACAGCCACTGTGCAACTATGAAAGGCTGCAGTTAGACAGAGCACATTAGAACAGCTATAGGAACTTATAGGATACAAGAAATAAGGATACAAATTTTGTTACAGAGTCTCTTTAAACACCATAGACTGTAGAGGATGAACCATCTACAAGCAACCGGCAAGCACATGTGTCTGGCATCATGATACCAGGGACTATGCTGTATTTCAAGCCATTTGGCTTGAAGCTGTTTGCTCTCTCTTATTCATGTGCCTCTTTAGCCCACTTGTGTTGCATAACACTGATTCACTGAATATGTGAGCTTCCTTTGTGAAAGCTTAGGAGCCCCAAATACTGTACATGCTTCCAGAGAGGAGTAATGCATAAGATATGTCTTATACATGGTGCAAGGCTAGTGTAGCAATTGATCCCAATGGAAAATCTTTAGCCAGGTTGGTTACTTTTAATCAAATTACTGCAGAAAACCAATACTTCCTATTTTAAAAATACTAGAAACATATTTTTTGCTGTTTGAATAGAATTTGTATGTGGTTTTGTGTTCCTGTGAATATGGATATGCACTTTATTATTACAACTTGACCCCTTTAGACTGTGAGATAAATTACCTGGACTGCAATTAGTGAAGCAGGGGTCACACTCCAAATCCATAGCATTTAGCCACATACCGGAATCGCATGTAATAACAGTTGATTTTGCCCCTGCATCTTCCGGAGGCATATGCAATTCCGCATAGCATTAAAAAAAAAGATACAACCTGCACTATTTCCCCACACAACACATGCATTTTTTCATTGAAATCAATGGCTACTGTAAAAAAAACCACATGCATTAAAATGCACCCCAAAGCGCACAAATGTCCAGCAAAACACTTGTAGGGAATCATCTTCCCACAGATGCAAGTGTGACACCTCCCTAGGAGTAGTTCAAATTAAACCGCTGTTTACAAGTACAGTCTCCTACTTACATGTGACTCAAGTTACAACCTATTGGACCCTGTTTGTCTGTATATGGAAGTCTATTTAGTGGTACCTGGGCCTCAGACCAACTGCTTCTTCTGGTCACTCAAAGGCACAACTTGCGGTACTGATTCAGTTTATGCATGTCTTCCCATTCATCCCAATGTCAACCCCATACATAATGCAGCCAGCCATGCAATGATTTCTGGTTCCTGACTGACAGCTCCCAAACAGGTCAGGCCTGAGTCCAGGGAGAGCAGCTGATGCAAATACAAATACAGCTTGCTATGTCGGCTATGTGCAGAAAAGCCCCCAAAATGTAAAAAAACGACTCTACTGCTACTCTACTGCTACCATCTGCATTCATCCACCAATATCAGCCTTCTCTTTGAAATGCAAAAGAGGTCCTTGATCTAAAGCAGTTGGAATAAAAGGAAGTTTATACGTTGGGAAGCTCCATGTGATAATGTACAGCAAACTTCCTATATGCCGTATCTATTTATATTTAATGGCTTTCTTCTCTTTCACTCACTGTCTCCAGCCATCAATGGGTACATGTATGGGAATCAGCCTGGGCTGGAAATGTGTACGGGAGAGTCCATACACTGGCACATGCTGGGACTTGGTTCAGAAGTCGACATGCATGGAATCCACTTTTCAGGAAACACCATAAATGTTCATGAAACCAGAAAAGATGTTGCAGGTTTATTCCCACATATCTCATATTCTATTTTGATGGAGCCAGACAATGCAGGTGAGCTACATAAATCTGCTTCAATATGATATTAAAAAGAAAATGTGCAATGTTCACTCTGGGTCTACACATTCCGCAAGTAAACATTTTCATTTCATTTTGCAAATGTGTTAAGTACTTTTCTTCTAAACCTTTGTCTTCTTATCTGCACATTATCTGAAATATGAGAAGGAACAGTGGCATCCCTAGAGGGTGCGGTAGGTGCAGAGCGCACCTGGTGTCATCTGCAGTGGGTGTGACACCAAGGTCCAGGCTAAAGGAGAGTGGAGTAAGGCTAGGAAAATATACCGTACTGGTAGATCTTTTTTCTACTACAAAAAAATATTATTGGTTTTGTTTAGTCAGGTAAGGTTGAAGGTTCATGGGGTAACAGGGTAACACCATGAGTTTCTGCACTGGGTGACACCAATCCTAGTGACCCCGATGGGTAGGCAGAGACCGGGAATGCACAGCAGTCTCCCATCTTCACCGATCCAGCCTGGAAATTGTGGAGTATTTTATTATTGACATATTATATGTAAAAAAAAAGACTTTTGCTTACACATACAGTAAGTAATGTGTAAATAGTTTACTATAATGGGTGTATGTATCAGAAAAAATAGGCAGGTACATACAGTGGGTTGCAAAAGTATTCGGCCCCCTTGAAGTTTTCCACATTTTGTCACATTACTGCCACAAACATGCATCAATTTTATTGGAATTCCACGTGAAACCAATACAAAGTGGTGTACACGTGAGAAGTGGATCGAAAATCATACGTGATTCCAATTTTTTTTTACAAATAAATAACTGCAAAGTGGGGTGTGCGTAATTATTCGGCCCCCTAAGTTAATACTTTGTAGAACCACCTTTTGCTGCAATTATAGCTGCCAGTCTTTTAGGGTATGTCTCTACCAGCTTTGCACATCTAGAGACTGAAATCCTTGCCCATTCTTCTTTGCAAAACAGCTCCAGCTCAGTCAGATTAGATGGACAGCATTTGTGAACAGCAGTTTTCAGATCTTGCCACAGATTCTCGATTGGATTTAGATCTGGACTTTGACTGGGCCATTCTAACACATACATATGTTTTGTTTTAAACCATTCCATTGTAGCCCTAGCTTTATGTTTAGGGTCATTGTCCTGCTGGAAGGTGAACCTCCGCCCCAGTCTCAAGTCTTTTGCAGGCTCCAAGAGGTTTTCTTCCAAGTTTGCCCTGTATTTGGCTCCATCCATCTTCCCATCAACTCTGACCAGCTTCCCTGTCCCTGCTGAAGAGATGCAACCCTCGAGCATGATGCTTCCACCACCATATTTGACAGTGGGGATGGTGTGTTCAGAGTGATGTGCATTGTTAGTTTTCCGCCACACATAGCGTTTTGCATTTTGGCCAAAAAGTTCAATTTTGGTCTCATCTGACCAGAGCACCTTCTTCCACATGTTTGCTGTGTCCCCCACATTGCTTGTGGCAAACTGCAAACGGGACTTCCTATGCTTTCTGGTAACAGTGCCTTTCTTTCTGCCACTCTTCCATAGAGGCCAACTTTGCACAGTGCATGACTAATAGTTGTCCTATGGACAGAGTCTCCCACCTGAGCTGTAGATCTCTGCAGCTCGTCCAGAGTCACCATGGGCCTCTTGACTGCATTTCTAAGCAGCGCTCTCCTTGTTCAGCCTGTGAGTTTAGGTGAAAGGCCTTGTCTTGGTAGGTTTACAGTTGTGCCATACTCCTTCCATTTCTGAATGATCGCTTGAACAGTGCTCCGTGGGATGTTCAAGGCTTTGGAAATCTTTTTGTAGCCTAAGCCTGCTTTAAATTTCTCAATAACTTGATCCCTGACCTGTCTTGTGTGTTCTTTGGAATTCACGGGGTTGTTGCTCCCAATATTCTTTTAGACAAACCGAGTCCCTCACAGAGCAGCTGTATTTGTACTGACATTAGATTACACACAGGTGCACTCTATTTAGTCATTAGCACTCATCAGGCAATGTCTATAGGCAACTGATTGCACTCAGATCAAAGAGGGCTGAATAATTATGCACACACCACTTTGCAGTTATTTATTTGTAAAACATGTTTGGAATCATGTATGATTTTCGTTCCACTTCTCATGTGTACATCAGTTTGTGTTGGTCGTTCATGTGGAATTCCAATAAAATTGATTCATGTTTGTGGCAATGTATGTATGTCAAGCATTAGTCTCACTTCTGCCTTACCTTCGGCTTCTACCTATAAATGTATGTCAAGCATTAGTCTCACTTCTGCCTTACCTTCTCTTCAGGTGTTTTCAATGTTGAATGTATGACCACAGACCATTATTCTGGAGGAATGAGACAGCACTACAAGGTAAACTTATGTGAAGAAGAAGAGAAGTCATGTAATGAGAGGAAATCTCTAATTGAGATAATCACAATAAAGACATATTACATTGCAGCCGAAGAAGTTGAATGGGACTATGCTCCAAACCGTACTTGGGAACATGAGTGGCTTTCACACCATACTGAGAGGTAATATTGGAAATTCCTTGAAGTATTGATCAATAAGGAGTCTGATTTAATAATCTTTTCAAAGGCTGGTGAACATTTAATAACCTAAGTAAGTCCACCAAACTTGGTCTGCCCTTTAAAAATGGACCTCGCATTAGGTCCAAGTATACGAATTCTGTTTGTGCAGAGACAAGACAGTGGCTCTGTGTGTTCACTGCAGACAACATGGCTCATCAGAAGGTAAGGAAGGAGGGGGTTTGGCAAACTAACAATCCTTCCTACAACCAAGGCTAGCACTCCAATATGAATATACAGATACATCAAACTATGTTAGAACTTTGCAGATTTCCTAGATGAGTTCTACAAAATCCACAAAATGATAGCAAAACATCCACAAAATGAGTGAAAGAGCAGTAAATATGCAAACAGGGAAATCATTAAATCTATGTCAGCATGATAACATAGGTCTATGATTTTTACCTCTGCATGTGAATGTGCCATATACTGCCAAACCTTCCCATATCCATGAGGTAGGAAAGTGTTCCTTGACCCAGAGTGCCTAAGACTCAGGGCCCTACCAACAAATTGTCATAGTCCCCAGGATTTTTTCTCTAGTTACACCACTGCTTTTTATGGTAGGTTTTCTCTACACTCATACACAGACATGAAGTTCACCAACTCTGGTAACTCTAGTAAACCGTATAAAACTAACATTAAAGGGAAGGTCCAAGCAAAAAAAAAAAATGAGATTCACTTACCTGGGGCTTCTACCAGCCCCATGCAGCCATCCTGTGCCCTCGTAGTCACTCACTGCTGCTCCAGTCCCCCGCTGGCAGCTTTCTGACCTCGGAGGTCAGGGCCAAATTGCGTACATTTTTACACATTCCCGCTAGTGCAGGAACATTAACACATACATTTTTACGCGTTAGTGGTGAAACGCGTAAATTTTTGTTCCTGCACTAGCTGGAATGCGTAAAAATGTATGCAATGTGGCCCTGACCTCCGAGGTCAGAAAGCTGCCAGCGGGGGACTGGAGCAGCAGTGAGTGACTACAAGGGCACAGGATGGCTACATGGGGCTGGTAGAAGCCCCAGGTAAGTGAATCTCATTTTTTTTTTTTTTGCTTGAACCTTCCCTTTAAGTTCTTCTGAATGTTGATTGGAAAACTGTATGTCACAACAATCTCTCTCATTTTTCTGCTGAAGCTACGGCGATGCATTTTTAAACAAAGGTCGGACACACCTTGGTTCAAAATATAAAAAAGCTGTTTACCGGGAATACAAAGATCATACCTTTACATCACGCAAGGAAAGAAAAGAAGATGAAGTACACCTGGGAATTCAAGGTAATATTATGAAGCTGACTTTCACATGATTTAAATTTAACTTTTTATGTTTTAAAAGCAGAACTCAGGTAAAATAACAAAAGAACTCCACAGGGGAGGTGGGGGATCAGCAAAGACCCCCATACACAGGGAGACCATTTTTAGTATTGGATAACGCCTTCAACAGTTTCTATCCATTCAAGGATTTTTATTGCTAATTAAGTATACCTTTTTGCGAGTACCATATAAGGGGCATCCACGTTTTGCATACTTGCACAAACACAAGGACAGAACAAGGCATATTTTTTTTAATATAGATTTTTTAGTAGATTCAGTTTACTTTTAAATTAAATGAATCTAATGTCTAACCTATTCAATATTGTATTACACATGTCTAACATAAAATAGCAATTTAAAGAAAAATAATGATCCAATTCACTCAACCACCTGTTGCGTAAATAGAGAACTGTATATTCAATATTCAATGATCATAAAACCATTTAAAAACATGAATAACAGACCTCCACAATTGGCAATGTATCACACAAATATAGATCATAGATCATTTCCATGGTTCAGTCAAAACCACTTCCACGTAGAACCAAAAACAATTAGTATCATAAAGTGCATTCAAAGTGACAATATACAATAAATGTGCCATTGCAAAAATACAAAACCATGTAACACATCTATAGAGAAAACTAGTAATATAAGTAAGAAATAACCAAATCTAAAGTGCATTAGAAATGGAGCAGCATACAAAGTTCTGGATAAGGTTCAAATGGAATCCATACATAGTGCCTAGCGCACAGGGTACTAGTATCTCGTCCGTCTTAATACAGTCCCATGGTGCCTGGTAGAGGTCTGGGGAAAATCTGTACATTACCCACATGCATCACAGGAATCAATACCTGCTTTCTTAAGTACCAGTGTACACTTCCCTTGAGAAAGTTGTCAGGTGATGCACAGAATTAGTCTGGGTGTTCATAAGAAGAAGAGAAGCACATAAGAGATCCTGGCCCATATGCAATTCACTTTTCCTCCTTAGTTTTCTCCAAGTTGACATTGTTAAACTTGTCAATAAAATGCCCTTTAAGCCACCATAAAGCAAGAAAATGCTCAAAATAATTTTGATAGTACTTTTTCAACTTCTTTTGGGGACATTTTTAGTTGAAAAGGACTGGAATGTTATTTTAAATTGAAAATGAAAAATTATCTCCTAGGAGAAAACTCAGGTGAACAAGTGAATTGCATATGGGGCCCTGTATGTGAGAGTAGGAAGAGGTGATTAAGGTGAATGAGAAAAGATTGTCCACAGAGCAAAGATTACGGTAGTATATGGAAAGTACTATGTAGTATGTATGGTGAAGCCAGGTTGGAAAGCTTTGCAAGTAGAGACCGAAACTAGAACTTAATCCTATATTTGAAGTGTAACCAATGGAAAAACTGAGATAGAGGATGTAATGAATAGCGGAGATGCCACCGTGCGGTCTAGCGGCGGAGCGGCTATCTCCGCGTTCAGGCCGGCGGTTTCCATGCAGCAACATGTGTCTGGTTTGCCTGGGCCTTCTAGTGCACACAGATGGAGAGCTACGCGCGCGCGCGCCAGAAGACAGGACCTTTATGCCAGCAGGAGAGGTATCAGCTGATCGGGACTATCAGCTGATTCCAGCGGGACTCCTGATTGGCTGAGTGGCTGGGGGCGACGCTGCGTAGCGCTTTGAGTATATATAGAACTTGCTTGTCAGTTGCTGGTTGTCTGCTATTGTGAATACTTATGTGTGAGCACTCAGACCTCAGTCAGATCCTACAGTGTGTTAGAACCAGTTGGAACTGGGAATTCACAGCCAGATTCCGCTCTTGAAGTTTACTGTGCTATACTTTAGATTAATTCCAGGGTGTTGAGACCAAGGACCTCACACCCAAGTATAGGATTACTGTGTCATTACTGTGTTATACTTTAGACCAGTTCCAGGGTGTTGAGACCAAGGACCTTACACCCAAGTATAGGATTACTGTGTCATTACTGTGTTATACTTTAGACCAGTTCCGGGGTGTTGAGACCAAGGACCTCACACCCAAGTATAGGATTACTGTGTCATTACTGTGTTATACTTTAGACCAGTTCCCGGGTGTTGAGACCAAGGACCTCACACCCAAGCATAGGATACTGTGTTATTCTTTAGGCTAGTTCCTGGCTGTCGAGACCAAGGACCTCACACCTCAGACTAGGATTGTGCTTATTGATATTTGTTATGACCTCTGGCTCTGTTGACCTCTCTCTTGCTTTCTGATTCGGTACCTCTGCCCATCTGTCTACCAGTTGCCAACCTTGCCTGTACCCGGTTACCGAATCAGCCTTCTGTCTCTGTACCTTATCTGCTCGTGTGTTGCCGACCTGGCCTGTCTGACCCTTCTGGCTGTCACTCATCCCTCAAGTGATCAGTCTGACTGTACTACTCGTGACACTAACCCTCCAGGTGTCAATTAGCTGCAAGGGCTTCCTGCTTTTCAGGAAGTCCTTCCTGCAGTTCAGTCAGGGGCCTCTTCCCCATAGGAGTCCACTGGCTGCAGTACAGTCTGATTCCCAATCCATCAGGGAATCCTTGGCTGCAGTACAGTCTGTCTCTCCTCCACTTCAGGAGGTCAGCTTGAGTACAGCCAGTGGCCACCATGCACCTCAGGGGTCCACTGGCTGCAGTAGAGTCTGTATCTCCCGCTCCTCGGGAGGTAACCTTTCTTACTGTTGCACCAAACACTTTACCACATTAGGTGTCCTGTGTTTAGCTATACTGGTATTATTGGTGATTCTGCAGATCACACATAATCGGGTATAGCGTCTGCATTATTGGTGATACTGCAGATCACCAATAAACAAAAATCCTCTGTGTGCTGACACCAATCATTACAGAGGAGCAGTTAGATGAGAGGTGGATGAGTTAAGCAGCAGAGTTAAGATCAGAATGCATTTAAGAATGCTACTTAGTTCAAATGAGGTCCGCACAATCCAGGGTTGCAATGGAACTGAAAAGCTTTATTACACAGATTACAGGTACAGCATAAAATTGTCTATCATGTTTTGTCCTTGGACGCACAGTCCAAAACATGTTAGGCCAATTAATTCTCTACCTGTAATCTGTGTAATAAAGCTTTTTTTTAATATATTTTTGCAACCCTGGAGTGTGTGGACCTCATTTGAACTACAGTACTTTTTTTGCAATTTGGTGTCCAGTACGCATACATGCAAAAAGGGCGTCGGGAAAAAAGGGCGCCTGGTGTAAACGTTAATCTGAAATATCGTTTATAAAACAATTATATTTTAATATTTCATTTACAATAATGTTTTCCAAATTCAAATCATTAAATAATTTCGATGAAATGTATTGGTAAAACGCTATTCTCTGTAATTATAGACAGAAAATTACAATAACGTTTGTATATTCACAATGATGATTATAATTATTATGATTTAAAATGGATTTTACATAAACGATGTACGATGTACTTTACATAAACCAAGTACTGTTTGTTATTTATTTTTATTTTTTTATGATTTAACCAGATCAGGATCCAAAATCATATCTTTACATTTTATACTACTATAAAGTTTCTAAACAATATTTTGTAACAATTTTTATTATAATATTGATAAACCTTTAAAAAGTAATTTAGTACAGATTAAAACTTAATTCACATATTTCAAAAAATCAAATCATAAAAAATATAAGTACGTTCGTAATAACTGTACTAAAACATTCGTAAATATTACTAACATTTTACTACAACTAAACCTAACCCTATTCTCACACAGAACCCTCCCTCTACCTATCCCTAACCCTTAGACCCCCCCCATCCTGGTGGTACCTAACCCTAAGACCCCCCTGGTGGTGCCTAACCCTAAGACTCCCCTGGTGGTGCCTAACCCTAAGACTCCCCTGGTGGTGCCTAACCCTAAATCTCCCCTGGTGGTGTCTAACCCTAAACCCCTCCCCTGGTGGTGCCTAACCCTAAGACTCCCCTGGTGGTGCCTAACCCTCAGACCCCCCTTGTGGTGCCTAACCCTAGGACCCAGGCTCGGACAGAGCCGCCGAACCACCGACGGTCCCATCGGTGGGCCCCGACCCGACTGCCCCTCCTCCTGACCTGGGGGCCCCTAGAAGGCGTGCGCTGCATGGGAGAGCCGGGGAGGGCAGCCCGACTGTTTTTTTTTTTTTTATGTCCCTTAAAAAAAACTATTTTCTCCGGGGGGGCCCCCTCCTATCCTCCCCCTCCCTCACCTCGGAGGGCCCCCCTCCTGTTACGAGCGGCGGCGGTTACAGCAAAGTTCCTGCGAGGTATAGCAGAAGATAGAGGTCCAGCTGCCTCCCGGGCTACGCTGTCTCCTCTATGCCGCTCGCACTGCTTCCTGGTTTAGTGCGAGCGGCATAGAGGAGACAGCGACTGGGAGGCAGCTGGACCTCTATCTTCTGCTATACCTCCCCGGAAGTTTGCTGTACCCGCCGGCCGCCGCTTGTAACAGGAGGGGGCCCTCCCCCTCCGAGAGTCCGAGGTGAGGGAGGGGGAGGATAGGAGGGGGCCCCCGGGGAAAATAGTTTTTTTTAAGGGAAAAAAAACACAAAAAAAAACAGTCGGGCTGCCCTCCCCGCGGCTTGTAAGGAGGGGGGACACCCAGGTGAGGGGGAGCATAGGAGTCGGGGCCCCCACTGGCTACCCACCCGGCTACCTAACTGCCCACCCTCCCACCCTTCTGCCTACCCTCCCACCCGGCTACCTAACTGCCCACCCGGCTACCTAACTGCCTACCCTCCCACCCGGCTACCTATCTACCCACCCGGCTACCTAACTGGCTGCCCACCCGGCTACCTATCTACCCACCCAGCTACCTATCTGCCTACCCTCCCACCCGGCTACCTAACTGCCCACCCGGCTACCTAACTGCCTACCCTCCCACCCGGCTACCCTTCTGCCTACCCGGCTACCTATCTGCCCACCCGGCTACCTATCTGCCCACCTGGATACCTATCTACCCACCCAGCTACCTATCTGCCCACCCGGCTACCTAACTGCCTACCCTCCCACCTGGCTACCTAACTGCCCACCCGGCTACCTATCTACCCACCCAGCTACCTATCTGCCTACCCTCCCACCCGGCTACCTATCTGCCCACCCGGCTACCTATCTACCCACCCGGCTGCCTATCTACCCACCCAGCTACCTATCTGCCTACCCTCCCACCCGGCTACCTATCTGCCCACCCGGCTACCTATCTACCCACCCAGCTACCTATCTGCCTACCCTCCCACCCGGCTACCTAACTGCCTACCCTCCCACCCGGCTACCTATCTACCCACCCGGCTACCTAACTGGCTGCCCACCCGGCTACCTATCTACCCACCTAGCTACCTATCTGCCTACCCTCCCACCCGGCTACCTAACTGCCTACCCTCCCACCCGGCTACCTAACTGCCTACCCTCCCACCCGGCTACCCTTCTGCCTACCCTCCCACCCGGCTACCTAACTGCCCACCCGGCTACCTAACTGCCCACCCGGCTACCTATCTACCCACCCGGCTACCTATCTACCCACCCAGCTACCTATCTGCCTACCCTCCCACCCGGCTACCTATCTGCCCACCCGGCTACCTATCTACCCACCCAGCTACCTATCTGCCTACCCTCCCACCTGGCTACCTAACTGCCCACCCGGCTACCTAACTGCCCACCCAGCTACCTATCTGCCCACCTGGCTACCTAACTGCCTACCCTCCCACCCGGCTACCTAACTGCCCACCCAGCTACCTATCTGCCTACCCTCCCACCCGGCTACATAACTGCCTACCCGGCTACCTATCTGCCTACCATGCCATGGGCGTCCCTACATAGGGCAAAATGGGGCATGCGCACTCCCCTGGCTAGCTGCTGCCCCCCCCTAGCTACCCGGACGTGGCTGGCCCGCCCGCCCTGGGGTGGCAGCGGAGAGAGAAAAGAAGCGGCAGGCACAGCGGCGCTGCCTGCCGCATCACTTAATTCTAAAGGGGGGAGCGAGAGAGGGGGAGCCCCAAGGTGAGGGAAGGGGGAGGGGGAAACGTCCTCCCTTCCCCACCGCTTCTCTTCTCTCTCCGCTGCCACTGAGGACACCTATAGATCTGGCTATTTAAACTGGGGACACCTATAGACCTGTCTATCTATACTGGGGGGCCCTGTCACTACCTAAACTAGGGGCTCCTGTCACTATATACACTGGGGGGGGGGGGGGTCCCTGTCACTGCATACACTGGGGGGCTCCTGTCATACCTAAACTGGGGGTACCTGTCACTAACTGAACTGGGGGGGCGCCTGTCAATACCTGAACTGGGGGCACCTGTCACTACCTGAACTGGGGGGCACTGTCACTACCTGTCACGGACGGTTGCGTCCTGTAACCGCCCGTGAAGGAAAGCGATCGCGCTCGATCGCTCTGCATCGATTGCGCTTCAATCGATGCGATCTGGGTTGAGTGTGTAGGGGCAGCTGCAGTCCCTTCTCACTCAAGAGAGAGAGCACCAGCAGGCTGGATGGCTCTTTTGATATGCTAATGAGCCTAATCTGCCCTGGAGGGCCCTGGCTTCAAGCTGTGCTGATGGCCATCCATCAGGTACAAGGTGACAAGCATCCTGGCAGAAGCAATCTAGCTGGGGGGAAAGCCAGACCCACTGGCTCCCTCACTGCAGGGGAGATGACACCTAGCTGGCTGCCCCAAACTTCAAAGAAGCCTTTGCCTGGGAATAACCTCTGTCTCATAGCCATATCTATAACTTCCCAGATCTGTCATATTTCTGGGGTTCCTAAGGTGGCAGCAGTGCCAAACGTGGGGGAAGGGTAGCATGAGCCCCGGTGCTGGTTCTGAGGAAGTTTCAGAACATTCTGAGGTAAGGACTACCAGTTAGGCAGTCTCAAAATGCCCTGATGATACCGCAGGGGTCCCACCCCTCATGTCTGGTATCAGGGCGCTGGGTAAATCGAGACAGACCTGAAAATGTTAATAAATCTGCCCTGACCTGTACGGTTCTGTGAGATAGAGCCCATATATGGGTAGATATGATTTCTAGCCCCAGTACAAGAGGAGGGCTCATCTCATCTTTGAAGGAGGTGTATAGCTCCCCGCCCTCACTCCCTCCTACTGAAGCAGGGGCATAAGAATGGCTGAGGACTAAAACTCAGTGTCCTCCATTCTGAAACATCTTGAACTCATTTATGCCAGCTTGAGGATATGCTGGCATCTGCCTGGTCTGAACTCTGGACTTTGATTGAAACCAAGGACTTTACAAGTTTTCCCACTAAAGGACCTCTTTCCACCTACTAAGTATTTTTCTCCCTTCTTTTATTTTCTTACTGGTTATTACTGTCTTAACGATTGTTGATTTTAATAATTGTCTGTATATATTAATTATTTATATTGCGTGAATAAACGACTTTCTCCAAGTCATTCACTTTCCGCTACCCTACTTATCAGCACACACACAGAAGTGATCCCGTGTCTCTGAAGATACGCTACTGTTTGTTGTTGGCTAGACAGAATATCGTGTGTTTAACCGTTTTATTCGCAGGATTAGTCAGTCAGTAAATCGGGTCCACTGGCCCATACCAGTGGTGGTGGCAAATCCCATGAACCAGTGGGTGACGTTGTAATCACCCATATCTCACAGGCTCCCTTCTGGTCGGGCTGCTGCCCAAATTCCTGTCTGTTTCTGCGCAAAGATCGCGACCAAAGCTTGCATGGTCTGTGTGCAGAAACCGATTGGAAGGCAATCTGTGGTCTGACCACTAGGGCTCCTGTGACACTACCTAAACTGGGGGCTCCTGTCACTACATACCCTGGGGGGCACCTGTCACTACAAACACTGGGGGCACCTGTTACTACCTTAACTGGGGGGCACCTGTCACTACAAACACTGGGGGCTCCTGTCACTACCTAAACTGGGGGGTATCTGTCACTAACTAAACTGGGGGGCTCCTGTCGCTACCTAAACTTGGGGGTCCTGTCACTACCTAAGCTGGGAGGCTCCTGGTGCTACCTAAACTAGGGTGCACCTGTCACTACCTAAACTATCCAGGCCAGCCCAGCATCACCACCAGCCAACCAGCCCAGAATCACTGTCAAAAAGGCCACAGCATCACCACCAACAGTCAGGCCAACATTTACTTCAACCAGCCAAGTACAGCCCAGCATCACCGCCAGGCCGGCCACAGCATCACCGCCAGGCCTTTCAGCCCACACATCATCCCCAATCCAGCCAAAAACAGTATTGCCTGGCACAGCAGCCAGTAGAGGAGAATTCAGAAGCCAGGTGAGAGGTGTCTACCATATTAAGTGGGCATTCTGCCTATTTATGTGAAATGCTGTTTATTTATGTGCCTCATGACTGCTGAATTTGTCTTGTTGGGGGCCTCATGGTTACTGAATTTGTCTTGTTGGGGGCCTCATGGTTACTGAATGTCTTGTTGGGGGCCTCATGATTGCTGAATTTGTCTTGTTGGGGGCCTCAAGATTGCTGAATTTGTCATGTTGTCATATTTGTCATATCTAACCTATGCTGAGGGAAACTATTCTGGCTACCTATATTAGCCCACTGCCTTACTGTTACAGTTACATTACAATTACCCCCACCCATGTGATGTCATGTCCACACCCATTTTTTTTGTCGCTGCGCGCTTTGCTTTTTTTGGGGGGGGGGGGGGTGTTGGTAAATTATCCGCACCGGGTGTCAAACACCCTAGCTACGCCACTGGAGGGGGGCACAGCTTGGAAGGGGGGGAATTGGGCACAGAGCGGCGGGGAGGGGGGGAAGCGTCCCCCCCTCCCTCACCTAGGGCCCCCCCCCCTTCCGCGCACCCCCCTCCTCCAGAAGTGCAGCCAGCAGCGAGCGGAGAATAGCTACAGAGATGATGCTATCTCCGCTCCGAGTCCGCATGCCGCTGCCCTGCTGGTCTCTGACTGTAGTGTGTGACGCTGTCCAATCACGTTCTCGCAGTACTTCCTGCTAGAGCGTGATTGGACAGCGTCACTACAGGAGACAGAGACCAGCAGGGCAGCAGTGGCATGCGGAGCGGAGATAGCATCATCTGAAGCTGGTAAGCTATACTCCGCTCGCTGCTGGCTGCACTTCTCGAGGAGGGGGCTGCGCGGAAGGGAGGGCCCTAGGTGAGGGAGGGGGGGAGGCTTCCCCGCTGATCTGTGCCCTCTGCCCCCCCCTTCCAAGCTGGGGGGGACTTGCATTGTGTGGGGGTATCTCTGCCACCAACCTGATTGCATTGTGTGGGGGTATCTGCAGCCAACCTGATTGCATTGTGTGGGGGTATCTGCAGCCAAACTGATTGCATTTTGTGGGGGTATCTGCAGCCAAACTGATTGCATTTTCTGGGGGTATCTGCCGTCATCCTGATTGCATTTTGTGGGGGTATCTGCCGTCAACCTGATTGCATTTTGTGGGGGTATCTGCCGTTAACCTGATTGCATTGTGTGGGGGTATCTGCCGTCAACCTGATTGCATTTTGTGGGGGTATCTGCCACCAACCTGATTGCATTGTGTGGGGGTATCTGCCGTCAACCTGATTGCATTTTGTGGGGGTATCTGCTGCAATTTGACTACTTGATGAATTATCATGAGGCATGTAACTACTTGAATATACAATGTATCTGGTCGGACCTAATCTCTGTGAATAACGCCGCTACTTATTTTGTGTTTTGTATTTTTTTTTTTTAAGTCTGCCCATGACTCATCATGACCACGCCGATGTTCCAGTGCATGGTGACACCCATTTAGTTTCGCATTTAGACATATCCCTATTGGAGACTGTCCTCAGAATTGCTCACAATCTATTCCCTACCATAAAGTCATGCAAAATTTCTAAAGTACATGTGTATGTGAGCCCAAAATGGGGGGGGGGGGGGAGGGAGGAGGAGGAGGAGAGGGGGGTGGGCCCCAGGCTGAAACTTCCTTGGTGGGCCCTTGGTGTCCCAGTCCGACCCTGCTAGGACCCACCTGGTGGTGCCTAACCCTAAGATCCCCCTGGTGGTGCCTAACCCTAAGACCCCCTGGTGGTGCCTAACCCTAAATCTCCCCTGGTGGTGCCTTACCCTAAATCCCCCCTTAGTGATCGCTTTATTGTATGAGTAATGATGTTTTACAAATAGTGACTGTAAAAAATAACATGTATTAAGTGTGAAAAACGATTTATTATGATTTCGTTGTTGCACAGTTTATTTGGTGGATACAAATGTTTTACAGGGTGTTAATAAAAAAAAAAAAAAAAAAGTATATTACGGTTTATTTGTTGATGGCTTTATTATATGTTGAAAATAATGATTTATGAAAAGTGATTATTTAAATATTACATTACGATTTAACTCAAAACTATAAATAAGTATTATTTTATGTGTAAATGTTACTGGTGGTCGCCGGCGAAGTTGGGAAACATTAATTATCACGGATGCAGTTTGAAAACATACATTATCACGGGCGCCCTTTTTTCCTGTTCGGCGCTTGTTAAATGATATTTAATATGGCAATCAATGGCAGCGGCCTTTTTGTCCACCTGCCTCATGCACCCAAATTGCCTGCTTCCGTCCAGCACTTCCAGCGAGGTGAGAGAGGTAGAGCAGGGTTTTCCATCAACCTAAGAATGCTAGTTACAAATCTGGATTACTCAAAGGCAACCACAGTAACAGGTGCATAGAGAATTTCATCGGCGCATAGAGAATTCCACGGGGATATATAGGAATATTATTCACAGTATGGTGTGCCACACTCCAGAGAAAACATAAAAAAAAACCATCTGGATCTAATATCCCAGGTGGGAGGAGGCCCAACCATTAGGGAACAGCTTGGACACAAATGGATGGAGCATTTTGTGGGCACTACCCACCTTTTCAGGTAATACATATACAGTGTCTGTAACTTGAGTACCTCAGACGTGGCGCTCCAGAGCTACAGCATAAAATGATCTTAGCAGCTACTAGTTTCAAATAGCTGAAAGGGCTGCCATGTTTGAGAAATTAACCCCCTTTGCTCACTTTTCACTGCCATTATCCAGGCTATGTGTGAAACTCATCAGGTGTGACTAAGTTATCTAAATGAAGCATAGCAGGGAACACTCATCCTCCTTCCTAATGCTTAATGGGGTTGTATGATCTAAGTTTGTGGGTAATTAGGTAAGTTCTTATCTGCCTTCCATCTTCTGTTGTTTGCCATCGTGGATGGACAGAGAAAATACAGCAAGTAGAATGATTCTGCCTGTAATTAACCCTTAAATATTAACCACTTCAGGACCACAGTGCTAAATCCCCCCTAAAGTCCAGGCTATTTTTTGCTTAATTGGCCACTGCAGCTTTAAGGCCAACACAGCACACTAGTGATCCCCCCCTCTCCCCCCCCCCCCCCCCACCACCAACAGAGCTCTCTGTTTATTTAGTGTTTTGGTTTTTTTTTTATAAATATTTATGTTATAATTTTTTTTAATATTTTTTACTATTTACTTTGTTATTCATTTTTTTAAATCCCTCCCTACCCCCAGCCAGCCAATCATGGAGATCATCTCTCGTAGGCTTCACCCTATGAGAGCCGATCGCTTTCCTGTGCCTCAGGGGGACAGCCGTGTCACACGGCTGTCCCCCTGAATAAAACGGTGAATAAAACGATTGCTTAAAAATGTGAGGCAACTAAAGCATTTTTTTAACCATGCACCAGCATTTTCCATCCCTGACCCCCTTCTGAAAATGTATGACACCCAAAGCCAGTAGTGAAGAAAAATAAGTTGACCGAGTTCATTCTTATTTTGTTTCCCTCTTTTTACAGGGCCACTCATAGTAGCAACTGTTGGTGAAAGGATTAAAATTGTATTTAAGAACAAAGCAAGCAGACCATACTCAATTACCGCACATGGCATTAAACCCGAGGACAATAATATAAAAGCAACTGAACCTGGTGAGTTATTTTTAGAATGTATTTTGAAGTCCTAAATGTAATATTTATTTTATGCCTTTCTATTATTATTATTATTATTATTATTATTATTATTATTATTATTATTATTGTGCAGTGTTGTGCCTGTCAGGTTTAGCATATCATTTACGGTAAATACCATTTTCATAAAATCTAACTCTGTATGCAGGAAAGACTGAGACTTACACATGGCTGATTCCAGAAAGATCTGGGCCAGTAAGGTTTGAAGGAGAGCCTTGTGTAACTTGGGCTTATTACTCCTCAGTGGATCAAATTAAGGTGAGTAGCCATTATTCAAGTAAGGTTCATGATTTAGTAAATCACAGTCTCTATAGTTATTTTCAGCCCTCTTTTGCTAAATACTCCATCCAAACCATAGAAAAACGCCATCTTCTTTACATTTCTGGAAGCAGTAAGCTCATACAGGCTGTCTATGTGCCCTATAGGTAAATTCTAACAGTCACATCAGAGGCATAACCGTAAATCATGAAATCTCACTGCAAATTTTTTGGGGGGCCCCAGAACTGGCCCTAGGTGGGCACAATACATAGTGAGTAAGGACAGGACTATGTACAGTCTATCCCCCATGAAGGCAAAGCACAAGCATACTGTATATGAATAGTCACCCTAGCCAAACCCCAAACTGTAAATAGTTATCACTATTCCAAGTGCATCAAAAGAGTGTCACAGTGCCCGGCAAAATATTGGCAGATGTCAGAGAGTATTGGAGTGCTTGACAATGTAGTGGCGAATGTGGAGGATATCAGGACAGGAGTAAGGTATTGTAATGGAGGTGCAGCGGTCCACATAGGAATGGGGTAGCAGTGCTGTGGTGCTAAAAGACAGCTGCAACACAAAGTGGACACCGATTGGACAGGGCAGATTCTAGACTTCCTTCTGCCTGAAGCAAACTCGGTCTCCTGCGCCCTCCCCCAGTAAGAAGTGCAGCCAGTATCTGGTCCACCAACACCCCAGGGTACAGCTATTATCTATTATCCCCCACCCCGGAGGAGTGCAGCTGTTTTCTGTCCCCCCTTCGTGCGAAGTATGGCCAAATCAGACCCCCCCCCCCCCTTAGAAACAAGCGTGTCCTCTGCCTTAGAAGTGCCCAAAGCCTGCCACTCTTTATCCTCCCGTCATCTGAATGGCAGAGTGGATAGCGAACGGCAAATACCTATTCCAGCGCAGGGTCCTCTGTTTACTTTACTGCACCCTATTGCCATGCAGAACCAAACCTTCCTAGGACCCAGTGAATGTCATGTGATGCTGCTGCAGGGTGATAGGATGCAGTATAAAAGAAGGGAGTACCCAGCAGGTATTTGTGCTCTGCTGTGCACTCTGTCATTCAGATGGGGCAGGTCACCAGGGCTGCTCCCTAGATTTTGCAGCCTGAATCATTTGATTCAGGTGGTTTCATGGTAGGAGCAGCCTAGCATATGGGACACAGACATGTCATAGACAGCAATGTTATCTGTGAAATGTCCATTTCAATGGGCACCAATGCATGTGGACAGACACAATGGATCGTACATCGGATCTGCCGTGACCATCCATGTTAGGATAGCCGATGGGAACCAACCCAGCCTTACAATTAACCTGTATGTTGTGAGAGGCCATACCTTTCTACAGTCTAATCATATTAACCATTTTTCCTCTTCTCAGGACACTTACAGTGGACTAATTGGTCCACTCGTAATCTGCAAGAAACCTCGTCTTTTTGATCTGATCAAAGATGTACCCAAAAAACGATTTGCTCTGCTTTTTATGGTGTTTGATGAAAACGAATCCTGGTATCTGGATGAAAACATTAAAAATTACTCCCTGCATGCGGATGAAGTCAACAAAGGGGATGAAGAATTTATTGAAAGCAATAAGATGCATGGTATTTCCGTAATTCTCTATATGTCCATTAGAAAGCTAACATACAGCAGACTGATCAACAATGCAACAAACTTGATTTTTTTATACGTTATACTTTTCTCACACAATACATCCGTATTGCACAATGGGTAGAGCGTGGGTGAACAGGCTACTGTGGCCGAAAGCACAATGGAGTGCTGCTTCCAATGGAGTCAACATCAATATTCAATGAAGATAGAGCAGGGATCCCCAAACTTTTTCGGTCAAGGGCCAGTTCAGCATACTTCAGACTGCTCAGGGGCTGGAAAATACATACAATGTTGAAAAACATTACATTAAATCTAGGCATTGATTCCCCCCAATCATGCCTGGAGGAGAACTCCCAGCAGCAGCCATTCAGTCATGTGGCACCCAAAGAACGTCTTTGTGCACCAGACAGTGAAACATACCCAGGTGACAACCTGCCCGCCAGTTAGACAGCAGTGTCACCTGATGCAGAATTGGAAGCCGGAGAATGGCTGGCTTCTACAGTATGTGGGTGGATGGGTGGTGCCAGCACTGCTATTCTATATGCGGGCCGCCGACATTTAAAGGTGCAGAGAGCCACATCTATAAGTTATATATTTTGTGTTTGGGGGGCCAGTGAAAAAGCCTCGGCGGGCCGCATTTGGCCCGCGGGCCGTAGTTTGAGGACCACTGAGATAGAGGGAAGGCACACATCCATCAATAAAAACACTGTTTATTTCGAAAGTCCATAAAAATATACAGGCATTGCAAGAGGATACCGGCAAACAAACCCTATGAGAGAAGCACTGAGCTGATCAGTGTGAAACAGCTGTCGACCCTGCATCGGTCTGTATACTACCCTCTCTCCCTCTCATAGGATTTGTTTGCCGGTATTCTCTTGCAATGCCTGGATATTTTTATGGACTTTTGAAATAAACAGTGTTTTTGTTGATGGGTAATCTTCATTGAATATACATCCATATTACAGTAGCTAAAGATAATGATTTAATAATGACACCAATACAGAAGCTACAGTGTGGGGGTGAAGCGCAAGAACACTTAAAAATCCCCAATAACTGTGCAATTTTTAGAGAACAATTATATTTTCGATAGCATCATTCAGATCGAAAGAAAAGATTATTTTAATCAGTTCACAGCATTAAAAAATCCAAACTATTTCTGATATTGAAACGAGTTGCAATATTATCTATGGAAAAATATGCTATGCTGATTGACTAGTTCTCCAAAGCCTCGTACACACGACTGACTTAATTCAGCTGAGGCGGCCAATAACAACCGCCTCAGTCAACAATCAGATGTGTTTATAAAACTGGACGGCCCCTGGTGCCCAACCCATGAGCAATCCACCGGACAGATCTACCCAACTCCAGCAACACCGATCCCCCTGCCTATCCCATTGTTTGCACTGTATGACGTCACACATGCACCACTCGTCATCCCACGTCACTCTCCCGAATAGCGACACAGCTGACACGCGTGTGTGTTGCCCAGCCCACAGATGTCCGCCAAGAGGATCAGCTCCTGATCCCCGACGAGCAACATCAGTTGGATAGGGCCCTAAGAGAGGCTCAATTAATCCCACCAGTAACAATACAATCTGAATAATCCGTTATTATGATATGATTGTTCACTAAAAATATGATTGTTCACTACACATTTGTGACATAAATGGCCACCTTAACTCTTCCTGTCTAACAAATCAACCTATCCGCTAAAAAGGGTTATCTTAGATACAAGGATGGATGTTAGGATACACAAATATGTTTTGTTTCTTATCTTATTCAGCTATCAATGGAAAGATGTATTCCAACCTGGAAGGACTTAACATGCGAGTAGGAGATGTTGTTAACTGGCATCTTATTGGATTTGGAAATGAAGTGGATCTACATACTGTTCATTTTCATGCACACAGCTTTAAATATGCAGTAAGTATGGAGATAGAGTTTATTTATATATATATATATATATATACATATATATATATATATATATACACACACATTTTTCCCTTACACACCTCTACCCCATTTAAAGGAATCTTAGTAGGTCATGGTTTCAAATAGCTGAAAGGGCTGCCACGTTTGAGAAGTTAACCCTCCTGCTCCCTTTTCAGTGCCATTATCCGGGGTTGGTGCGAAGTTCATCAGGTGTGACTTATCTTATCTGTTTGAACAACAGTGTGCCCTCTCCTCTCTCTCCCTATTGCTGAATTGGTTTGTTTGATCTCAGCTTCTGTTCTATTTGCTCCTGCTTGCGGATAGAGGAAGTAGAAGAATACTGCCTGTAATTAACCCTTTAATGTAAAAAGATGAGGTAAAATGAACTTTTTTTCTTGTTGAGCCACATTTTTAGCATGCATTTTAAATGTAAGATTGAGCTGCCCTGGGAGTTAAAAATGATGCTTAGTTCCCTTTAATTTCTTATTACTCCAACCCCCTTTAGCACAGAAGCACTGCCATTTCTGCCACCTGTCAATTTCTGGGTAACCCAGAGTATCCTCTGATCTAACAGAAGAAATCTAGATTCCTAACCTCTCCAGCTCCTAGCATTGTATGCTTTACTGAGGGAGGAAATATAGGGAACAAGGACAGGGAGAGGGGGAGATAAAGAAAGGGTGTGTCATTTTAAAGGATACATCAGGCAGCAAAAATTCTAGTACTGCCCTATTGATGTCATACAGGAATTACAAACTGTATAGACCAGCAGGGCAGTTTCTAGGCCAAATTGCACCCAGGCCAAGGGTGTAAAAATTGTGCCCCCTTCCCCCCACCCACGTCGACTTGCGAACCCTTACTCTTCAGGGACAGTCACCCAGCCATAGGTCACAAGTAGATCTACCTACTTACTAGTGACCAGCCGCTCATCCAAGAGGAGGCGGGGACCAGGAAAGCACCCAGGCCAAGAGAACCTGGAAAGCACCCTCCATGGGTGCTGCACACTGACAGCCTGCAGTACCACTACAGGACATCAGGTGTCATTATGCGGTGGTGACGTGTTGATGACTTGACGTCTGGCGCAGGCAGCTCAGGACAGGAGGAGTCAAGGAAAGTGATCGCGCTTGTAATCTTCTTTCTTCTTCCATTTGGCTGCACCGCGTGTCACCAGCTCCCTATCGGTTATGTCCTTCTGCCTGCGCCCCCTTCTACTACTTGCTGGTCTGAGCCCAGGGCGGTCACCCTGCCCGCACTGCCCAAGAAACGGCCCTGTAGACCAGAACTACTACAGTAGTTCTACTTTTATTTCTGTGCACTTGTACAATAGTAATCTCTGCTTGTTTCAATTACGCTTTATTGATTTCTGTAGCTCATACTTCACTCTACATAATACCTCCGAAGGCCGTGTATCGACACTATCATTCTAAGTTCACATCACCTGTAAAGACTGTAAGAATATTATTGAATGCTTCTGCTTTTTTAGATGGGTTATAATACTTACCAGGCAGATGTGTATGATCTTTATCCTGGGGCTTACCAGACTGTTGAGATGACCACAAATAACGTAGGAACATGGATGTTACATTGTCATGTGGCTGATCACATCCACTCAGGAATGGTGACCGTATATACAGTACGGGAAAGAAAGGAGGAAAGTAAGTAATCCATGTGTGGTGTTCTGTAGGGTTGCAATTAAATGTTATCTCACAGAAAGCTAAGCATCCACTCTTTTTTGGATTACCTCATTGCTTTCTGTTTCCAGAAAGACTTTTCAAAGGCAGTCTGACAAATGAGTCTTTCCTGCTTAGCTATAATGCTTGGGACACTTGTAGCTTAGGGTTTCACCCAAGGCAAAACTTAGTCATCTCCAAAAGGAATGGGACCACTTTAAAAGAAGGTTTAAACTCCCGATCTCACAAAAACAAAAGCAGAACATAAAACAGGGTTGATGTTTTTTGTTGTTTTATAAATCACAGACTGCTTATATAACTATTTTGTGAGCAAAAATATTGCTGATTATGAGCACAGAAGGTGGCTTACTATCAGGATAGACCATACTCGCCTCCATGTGCTTCCAATCCTACTGAAAATATTGCATATATCCCAAATCCATGTTTGGATTTGGAAATAGTGCATTTGGTGCCATTGCAGTTGGCTTTACTCTGGTATTTTATATCTGTGGTGAGGCTTTCTACCATTTAAAGACTGTTACACCTACAAAATAAATCCACACTTAACCCAACAAGCCCTCCTTCCCCCTGCCCCCCCTCCCCCCGGTAATTCTGGGGTTCAAAAAATTATTTGAAGGGTTCCTCTGGTGTTAAAAGGTTAAGAAGGGCTGTTGTAATCTAAACAATTAAACAATTACAGCTACCCCAAACACAAACGTTCCTAATAAATAACTAATCATATCAGATACTAACCTTTCATCAATCATTCCTGGTTTAGTATCTGTTATGTAAACCTTCTCCGTGTAGGTGATGTTTTCTGGTAGATGACCACAGGGGCACCATCTAATGACACAGGTTTTTTTTTGGTTTTTTTTTACACCCCTAAATGTGTCATTGCTCTAAATCAGGGGTGCCCACACTTTTTCGGCTCGCGAGCTACTTTTAAATTTGCCGAGGCCAGGAGATCTACCAACGACCCAAATGCTAAGAACGCGCCCCCCCCCCCCCCTCCGGCGTAGGTTAGCCAGGTGTATGTGCCTGCAGCATAGGTTACGTGCCCTCAGTATAGGTTAGCCTGGTATATGGGCCCTCAGTATAGGTTAGCCTGGTATATGGGCCCTTAGTATAGGTTAGCCAGGTTTATGGGCCCTCAGTGTAGGTTAGCCAGGTATATGGGCCCTCAGTGTAGGTTAGCCAGGTATATGGGCCCTCAGTGTAGGTTAGCCAGGTATATGGGCCCTCAGTGTAGGTTAGCCAGGTATATGGGCCCGCAGTGTAGGTTAGCCAGGTATATGGGCCCCCAGTGTAGGTTAGCCAGGTATATGGGCCCCCAGTGTAGGTTAGCCTGGCATATGGGCCCCCAGTGTAGGTTAGCCTGGCATATGGGCCCCCAGTGTAGGTTAGCTTGGCATATGGGTCCCCAGTGTAGGTTAGCCTGGCATATGGGCCCCCAGTGTAGGTTAGCCAGGTATATGGGCCCCCAGTGTAGGTTAGCCAGGTATATGGGCCCCCAGTGTAGGTTAGCCTGGCATATGGGCCCCCAGTGTAGGTTAGCCAGTTATAGGGGCCCCCAGTGTAGGTTAGCCAGGAATAGGGGCCCCCAGTGTAGGTTAGCCAGGTATAGGGGCCCCCAGTGTAGGTTAGCCAGGTATAGGGGCCCCCAGTGTAAGCTTAGCCAGGTAAAGGGGTCCCCAGTGTAGGTTAGCCAGGTATAGGGGTCCCCAGTGTAGGTTAGCCAGGTATAGGGGTCCCCAGTGTAGGTTAGCCAGGTATAGGGGTCCCCAGTGTAGCTTAGCCAGGTATAGGTACCTGCAGCGTAGGTTAGCCAGGGTCCTCTGGACTCTTGGAACCTGGCAGGCAGGCCCCTCACCAATAAGAATGTCGGGGAGAAGACGGCAAGATGCGGCGTGGAGAGAGGCGGCGCAGCCGCTACGTCATGGCTGGGGGCTGCGCCAGGCATGTTACAAGCACGCACGTTGCAGGCTGCCCGGCGCCACCCCCAGCCATGACGTAGCGGCCGCGCCGCCTCTCTCCTCCCTCTCTGCTCGCCGCGTCTTCTGACTCTTCTCCCCTGCATTCTTATTGGCCGGCAGCTAAACATGCTGCTGGCCGCAAAATTGAAAGAGACGCGGCCAAGAAGCCGCGATCTACCAAGAAGGCGGTCGCGATCTACCGGTAGATCGCGATCGACGTATTGGGCAGCCCTGCTCTAAATTATGCCAACAAGAAAACTAGGGTATCAAACTCCAGGCTTTTTAATTGCAGATTTTTTAACCTGTATATGTATATACCGTATGTACTGTATTTATTATCATATGTTTAAATTCAATAACAGAATTAACTTTATTTTCTTTTTTTAATATAATTAGATTTTTATTAGCACAAATAATCAAAATAACACATAACAAAATATCAACACACATATTTAATCTAAAAATAAACAAAAATAAACAAAAATAACAAAAACAAAATCAACAAAATCAAAAAACATCCTTCTTAGAGAGCAATAATTCTTTATACTCATCAGTATTCATAATGAATGTACTTTATTTTCTATGCAGGAAGGGACTGGGAATCCATGTTTCAAAAACGTACCTGATGATGTCAGCAAACTGCATGGCAAAGGAAAGAGTCGTTGTATATTAAAAATAAATGATTGCACTATTTCAGCAAATGTGACCAGTGTATGTGTATTGTGTTTACTGAAATAAACGGAACTACTTTTGCACAGCGAATCTTTGTATATCTGCCCTCTAACAGCTAATCATAAATCAGTTAAGAGAACTTGAATTCATGTAAAGCTTTTTAAACTACAGCTATGACTAATAAGGATCAATGAGATGTACGGTAGATGTTCCAGACTTGGTGATAATTTTGCAATTTGTATGCCCAACTGGCCCAACCTAAAAATAAAAAAAATTGAATCAAGCAGTAGCATAACTATAACCCCCCCCCCCCCACCCAGGCCCCATTCCACCCGCATTTAGTGTCTATTTTTGTGCCTGTTTCTCCACCCTCTTTGCAACTCTATCCTATACCTCTGTCTAAGCCCCCAAACTGCTTAACTAAATATGTCAGTGTGTGCAATCTGGGGTCCTAATATGTTGTGACCGTACTGCTCTCAGTTGGACTACTGTGAGCCCTGATGGTGGCTCCAACTCGAGTAAAGCCACAGGACTGGCGCATGCTCTGTCCATTCTGCACTCATGGTTATCCAGAGAGTAGGACAGAGCATATAGTGCTCCTTTGGCTTCTGTTTAACTGGCTCCAGCTGGAGTCACAAATTAAGGCACAGCGGCACAACAGAGGGAAGGCCGGCCAAACAGAAGAGCTTGCAGGTATCTGGACCCCATAATGCGCACACTGACATTTTGGGGATGAGAAAAAGTATAGAGGAGATAGAGTTTTAAAAGGGGTACAGAGGCAGGCATTCAAGAGCCACTAAAGGGACAGGAAGTTGGGGCCCCCCATCCAAAATTTTGCATAGGGGGCCGTGATTTCTAGTTATGACTCTGGTATCAAGTTAAAAGTATCTTATTGTTGATCTCTGGCTGTAACTGACTTCTACTACACAGACATGATTACGCAAGTACGGTACCTTTGTTTAATAGTCTTCCTGAAAAGAACACAAGCATGGTGTCTGTGTTTAGTTTATCCTCTGGCAGAAATATTCTGTATCTTACAAGGTAAGGCTAAAAGGCATTCTCAAACCTGCTTCTCCTATCTCAAATATCAAATCGGCAATCGGCCTCATGCTTGTGTCAGGTGTGTGATTCAGACCTTACTTATGACAGAAAGATCAGTTACCAGGTAACTGGTATTGTTTAAAACATAGGTGTCAAACTCTGGCCCGCGTGACTAGTCTGCACCCTACAATTTGGCCCACAAGTGGTTAGTTTAATGAACCTCGAATTTGGCCCGCGGCCATGGTGGGGCTCCGCTCCACCCCCTCCCCAACGCCCTCTTGCCATGGATTTAATCTGCCCTCTTTGCTTGAGACTTGCTCTGCCCTCTTTGTACAGATTGAGCCTGGTCATGCTCTATCACTCCCTTGCTCCGCCCTCTCCCGACATCTTTTATCTTAGAACGGAGCAGAGTGCTGCTCTGCCCACTCCCGTGTTTGCTCTGCCCACCTCCTACCGTCCAGATTGGCGGGCACACCGCATTCACCTGATTTTGGATACGGCCACACACATTCCAGTAACTACACGTCCTGACTCTTAGCTGCAGAAAGTACCTTAGGTGTGTTTGTCTTATCACAATTTCAATAGTTGCAGAACTTTCTACCGTGTTGCTCATTAAGTGTTCAGGCATTATACGAATCATTCATTAGCACTAATAACCTTTATTGCTTGTCCTCTATGTTAGAGATAACTTATATATTTAGCACTTTCTTGTTATAACTGTAGCACTTTATTTATCATTTATTCATAGCTCCCAACTACCGTAAACCTCTTTTGGAGGGACAGTCCCTCTTTTGGGACCCTGCCCCTCTGTCCCTATTTCTTCCTCATTTGTCCCTCTTTCAGGACTGATGTACAGATCTATGTAAATATATGTATTTTCTACTGAAAAATCCTTTAAATTGATATATTTCTCATTTTCAAATGTTAATGTAAAGGGAAATGAACCAGGATAGAAGCAAACAGTGTGGTTTGAATTCTAAAACAATATCTTTTTCTTATGGTATCTTTATGGAACACGTGACTAGGGATGTGTCTGGGGTGTAGTTAGGGGTGTGATAGAGGCGTGGCTTAAGTGTCCCTCTTTCTTATCTCAAAAAGTTGGGAGGTATGATTTATTTATTGCTGGATTTTGTGTGAATTCACATAACAGGGTTTATTAATTGGCATTCATCCATTTATTATTGACCTTGCTGGAAAATTAGGACTAATTTCAAGGGCAACTGTTTCTGAGGGTTCATGTCCAGACTCGTATGGGTGAATTCAGAGGGGACAAGTGACTTGAACCCCCTCCCCCCAACAACAACAAAAAAGAGGGTCTGCATTGGGGAACACTGAGGGGACAGGTGACATGTCTCTCAACATAAAAAAAGAGAAAGGATAGCACTCACTGAGTGCAGCTATAAGTGGCCTGTGGCTAGAAGGAATAGTCTCACCTAGTATAGTGAGTGTGCTGTATATTATAGCATCCAAAAATGTAACCATTTCTAAATAAATATCGATGTTGGCCCTTGACTTGGTCTAAGTTTTTATTTTCGGCTCACAGTCTATTTGAGTTTGACACTCCTAGTTTAAAAGGAAATAAATATTGTAGTGAAACAAACTTCAGCCAATCAGGCTGCATTAGTTATGTCTGAGGGGAAAAGGGAAGGAAAGTAAGAAGAAAAAAAAACAGCATGCACTGCAACTTCTCTTTTGCATCAGATGTACCAAATAAGAGCCAGGAGACCTGGTAAATGATATTTTATTCAGAAGAAAATTAGGAGTGGTTTTTAACTTTGGGATTGCCTGGTTAGCATCTTTATTATTTGTTTACCATATAAAAATAGAGAATTAATTTTTGATTTAATGCCTAACAGTTACTCTTTAAAATCACGTTACATAGAATAAATTTAATGCGAATGAATACTCACAAGGAAGGGTTACCGCTAAGGCAAACACTTATGGGCGTAACAATGGGGGCTGCAGCCCATGCGCCCATGGGGGGGCCCGGG